>NW_026647690.1:0-38723 GCF_950295315.1 Erinaceus europaeus | reverse complement strand
GTTCCAGATTTGTAAGATGATTAAACTCTGACACTGATCTTAAATTGTTTAAGGAGCTCTAAAAATATGGCTGTATATATAGCTTTTTAAACATCTAAGTTAACTACAACTTTAGGCTAGATAGGTCAAAACAATTTGGCCCTGTCAGAATCTAGAAAATGGATATTTTCAGATACCACTAAAGGGCACAAAGCACAGTGAGGTCAAGTATATTACTATAGATAGATTATCATAGAAAATAAACCCCCAACAAATCTTGTTATAATAATAATAATAATAATTAATTATTGCTATTCTAAAATCTTTCTAAGATTTCAAGAAACCCTTTGCATTCTCTTTAAGATTCTTGTTTTTCCTAGTCCTGAAACCTCTAGGACTATGCCCATACTTCTTGATGTTTCTGCTCTCTGATTCCATACCACCACAGCACTTCTGTTGACCTCAACCAAATCAGTGCTACTAGTGCTGCCATCCCATGTTATGCTGCTTCTGAATTCTTCAGACTGTTCCCAGATGTACTGAGTCTGAGGTATCAACCGTCCAATCCCTCAAATATGGTGAGATCTTTCCTAACACATGGGACTCTATCTAGCTCCACTTTAGATGACACATCACCTAACAAAGTTACAGATATCAGCTATAAGATGGAGTTTAGGGTACTAGGTACAGGTGTGCATGTACCCACAAGTAAGGGACAACTATAGAACTCAAAGTAAAAGTGATTAATAGCCCTCTGTGATAAGATTAAGACCTAGTAAACCTAGAATCCTAGTAGAAGTGCCTAAAAAAGACATCATAATCTATAATGGATCTGATTCAGACCAAATTAGAGTGGCAATCTAGTAGAAAGGCCCAAAGAAGACAGATCCCAAAAGCCTAATTCTGGTTGGGAACAAATGACACTCAGTGCTTAACCCACTGGGAGAAAGTCTAAGGTCATCAGATAAAGAGAGGACTATGAAAGTTGGATAAGAATAAGAGACTGGTTCACTTAATAATGACCTTTTTGGTCTATATCACACTACTCCATCATTTGGGTCCCTAGTCAGGGAATGTTCGGATTCCCACACAAATATGATGGGCCTACACCTCTAATGAATCCCACTGTCTACCAACAGTTGCCATTTCCATCAGGAATGTCATCATAAGCCATCTTGCTATAATTCACACGACCTTGCTCTCATCATGCAATGGTAGGGACTGCCTCAGAGTCCAAATGGAAGCTAAGCCATCCTATGGTGCCAATTGAGGAAGACTGCTCCTGAAAAGAGCTCAGCCTGCAATGTCCCCAGCTGTGGCCCTGAATTGCAAGCTCAGAGGCTACACAGGCTTTTATGATATATATTTATATCCTGTATTAGGTGTATGAGGTAAACAGTTAATTTTATTCATAAATCTTTTTCAAGAATGAGGACTACTCTCTGCCCTAATCCAACTTTCTAGCCCTTTCTAGCAAAAACTACAAAAATAGGAACATACCTATTTTAGGTATAAAATAGATCTTTAATCTAATCTGCTCTGTACCAACTTTCTGATTCCTGTTCACTACTCATTTTATCCCACTTTATATCTTGCCACCTTTCAGCCACCAAATTGCAGACGTTACCATGATTCCATCCTGACTTCTCTGGGAAGATGACCTCACCAATGCATCCTGGAAACTTGCCTCTCCAGAGTTCTACTTCACTAGGGAAAAGTAGAAATAGTCTAGGGGTATGTCAATATTTATGTCCATCAGAGAAGTAATTACAAAAGCCAGATCGCATATCTTCTGTACCCCAAACATAATTTTGACCCATGCTTCCAGTGGGGGGTGGTGGTGGAGATTATGACCAGAAATTGATGAACATGAACTACGTCAAGACCTGAAGAGAGAAGAGGAAATAGAGAGAGACATTTGGACTTAGTAATAGAGTTATGTGTATCTTGGAAAGGAAGAAGAGATGGAACATTTATAAAAAAGGGGAGCAATTATATTCAAATACAGACAGATAGTTGTAGAAATAATATTTAACCCATATCTACAACCTTAGAACTGCTTTATCTTACAAGAGGGGGATTGGCGATTCAGAACTCATGATGGGAATGGTATGGAATTATTCCCCTGCTGACATGTAAGTTTGTAAATTAATATTAAATAGCAAAAAAACTGAATGTATGAAAAAAATAAAATATACTGTTCCAGAATGGTATAAAGTCTATTGTCTTTTGGCAAAATTATCTAGAACAGTGAAAATTCACAATATATGTCTTATAGGTCAATTGATATTTATACATATATTCATATTCATACCATATTATAGTAAATTTCAACATCAAACATAATATTTAATTTTTTTCTGTTTACCAACCATACGGAAACTAGAAAATAATAATTTTGGTAGTCGGGCAGTAGTGCATGTGGCGCAAAGCACAAGAACGGCCATAAGGATCTCTGTTCAATCCCCCAGCTCCCCACATGCAGGGGAGTCGCTTCACAAGTGGTGAAGCAGGTCTGCAGGTGTCTATTTTTGTCTCCCCCTCACTGTCTTCCCCTCCTCTCTCCATTTCTCTCTGTCCTATCCAACAATAATGACATCAATAACAACAATAACTACAACAATAAAAAACAAGGGTAACAAAAAGGAATAAATAAATATTAAAAATAATAATCTTAACAGCCTATCTTTGGACATATTTAATACAAATAAAAATAATTTAGTTATTGGATTACTAAAAAATAACACTATTGTAATTTAATTGTTACTATGTAATTAATATAAGTCCCAATTATCAAGAGATTTCAAATGACAATTTTATACTTCTTACCTTATTTCACTTCTTGTCTCCTTTGTTTGTTCTAGAATTTTAAAGATTTCAATTTCAACTTTTCTCAATGATTCCAGAAGGAATGCTTGTTGTTTTGGCCCTTTAGTTACCGTATAGTCAATCATATTTACCTTGGATTTAAAATGAGTATTTTAAATAAATTTAGAATAAATTTATACTTGAGTTCACTTCTTTAATACTTTTTTGAGCTAAACGACATTTTCTAAGCCACAAGAGGTTTGTAGAGGAGTTACCAACCTTCCCACTTATTTGCCAAGAACACTTACAAACTCACAGGAAGCATTGTAGAAGTTGCTAATCTACATTGATTGACAGAATTATGTGAACTCTGGATATTTTCTCTATGTGAAAGTCTGGGAAGCTGAAACATTGTTTCTCAAAGCAATGAGTTTTTCTTTTTCTTTTTTCTTCAAACAGACATTTTGATGAATAGTATGGGCAGCTAAACATTGACAGTATTCTCTCAGGTTCAATTCTGGTTATACAAGTGAGGAGAGATAAGGACATAAACAGCATGTTGACAATTTGTACTATGATCTATGGACAGTGTGGAGGAAAAATAAAAACCCAGTGTTTTTATTTATAGATCTGTTGCACATGGGGATATTTACAGAAAACAAGCAAAGAATTTGATCTCAGATAACAGTTCTTGTCTAAGAAGGAACTGTTATCCCTTCAACATTTGAAACATTAATTCCAGAGATGAAATTTCACAAAGGACTGGTTGATTGCACATATTACAATGCACAAAGATCTAGGTTCAAAACCCCAGCTCCCTCTTGTAGGGGGAAATTTTTGTGAGTGTTAAAGCAATGCTGTAGGTTTCTGTCTTTCTGTCTTTCTCCCTACTCCCTCTCAAATTATGGATGTCTCTGTCCAATAAGTATACAAAGATAACAAAAATTATTTTAAAAATAAATTATACAAAAGGTGAATAAAAAACTTAGTTCACAGTTAAAATTTAATCTGAAGAACAAAGTAGTTTCTTTCACAGAAGTGAAAGGGATTTGTCAGATTGCTATGATCAATGACAATGACTTTTTACTTAACTGCAATATCATTTATGGAGATTAATCATAAAAGGTTTCTGTAAGTGAATTTATAAATATATGCTCCTAATTCATATGATCTGAGCAAACTTTGTAAACTTAAAATAAATTTATGACCAGCCTGTCAAACTTTGTTAATTGATATTATAATGTCCACTGAAAAAGTATTATTTTAAATTTTTATTTATAAAATGGAAATATTCACAAGACCATAGGATAAGAGGGGTACAATTCCACACCATTCCTACCATCAGAACTCCGTATGCCATAACCTACCTTCAAAGCTTTCCTATTCTTTATCCCTTTAGGAGTATGGACCCAGGATCATTATGAGGTATAGAAAATAGAAGGTCTGGATTCTGTAACCGCTTCCTTGATGGACATTGGCAAGATTGAACCATACTCCCAGCCTCTTTCTCTCTCTTTCCCTAGTCGGGCAGATGTTTGGGAAGGTGGGGCTCCAGGACACAAATGTGGAGGTCATCTGTCTACCCAGGAATGTCGGCTGGCATCATGGTAGCATCTGGAACCTGGTGACTGAAAAAAGAGTTAAGATATAGGGCAGAACAAATTGTTTGATCATGAACCTAAAGGAAATAACATTGCAGATGGAGATTTGGGGGGGGGTCTCTGTTTTGGTAAAAAAAACTTGTAGGTCACTTTTAAGTATATTCTAAGGGGCTCATGATTTTACTAGTTTCTGCCTGAGCCTGATAGCTAATATGCAGATGGACCCAAGGTATTGTCTATGGGAGATGGTGTCAAAGTTGGGAAAAGGGCTAGAAAGTTAGTCCAGGGAAGAGAGTAGCTCCCAAATATGGAAAAAAATTATAAATATTGTTAAATATACAAATATTTGATCTGGTGCCAAATTCAGCACAGGAATCTCTGCATCCCTACAGGTCTGAGCTTGTATTCTGTGGTCATGGCTAGGAACATTCTAGGCTGCACTTATTTCAGTACCCATATTCCCCTGGTTGTAGAATGTGTTGTCCAACCTCCCTTCGAAGAATGAAACAGTCCCTACCATTGCTTATTTACATTGAGGGCAAGGTCTAGGCCCATCATGTCTATGTGGGAATCCCAGGACTCCCTGAATAGGTCCCCAAGTGATGGGGTGGCCTGATAGTGACTAAACAGTCCTCATTAACATATGCAGTCTCTTACCCTCATCGAGCTTTGATAGTGCTTACTTTGTTTGAAATATTCACTTTAGAGTGATTGAGGGACGTGTAATATGAAGTAGGTGAGGAGGTCTAAGTAGAAATTATTTTATTAGGTATTTTTTTTATTTATTTTTTCTTTTAAGTCCTTCTACGTGCTTGCTGCATTTACTGACTCACTGCAAATTATTGTGCACTTTTGCTTTAAGGTATATATTTTTCCCCAATTTATGAATACATGTGTACATAATCCCTACCTCATGAGCCTTAGTCTATATCTAGGTTTTGGGGTTTTATTAGGAAGAGTACCACCTGAAAATTGAATTAAGGAGACCTATAAGCTAGGAAAGGTCTCACCAGAGTAATGAACTGAAGGGTTGACATTGCAAGCCTGAAGTCTCTGAACACAGTCCAAATTGAAACATATTGAGGTGGTACTGGTTGCATTGAATACGCTGGGATCAGCCCATGCAGAATCATTTGGTAAGAAGTGAGAGAAGCATGCAGAAAAGCCAGCCCCACCCCAGAGGTTCCAGGACTGGGAGAAATATGGTTTTTGTAGAGAAAGGGGAAGGTTCCTGCTGTCTTAGGGTTTAAGAAGGTCAGATAATTTGCTTAAAGCAAATAGTTATTGCTATAACAGATTATTTGACAATTGGATTAACTTTGATAATCACATTTTAGGATTTGCTTTATCATAAAAGACCTCACCATAATTTATGTCATTTAATGTTATTTACGTATAGCTGTACCTTGTAAAGTGATGCCACCTGTTGTTACTGTTCTCCCTTGTCTAAGCTTTTAGGAGATTTAATATTTCAAGACAGCTCATTATTAGAAATGTGTTAACGATTTGAGTCCACTGTTAAAATTCAATTGGATTGCCAGTTTGAAGTCTTAAGTGCTTAGATTGAAGTAATACATACTCAGAGCTATGCTCTATGCATCAAAAGGTTTGAGACATTCAGTCCATTTCCCCCCTCATATTAATTAAATAGTGATTTGTGAGACTATGAGTTAATAGGAGTGTACATTAACACCATTATCACCACCAAAGATCTGTGGTCCCACCCCCCAACACACATACAATGAAGCTGAACATCTAACCTCATCCTCCCCACAGGAGATTTTTACTTTGGTGCCATACCCCAAAGTCAGTCAGATTTATTTTGAGATTCCCTTTCTGTTATTCTGAGAAAGTATTTTGAACAGCACTTTGAAAGCATGACCTAAATGATTACTAGGTGCTAAAATGCTTTAATATCTACCTTAAGAAAGATTATATATGGCAAGTGAACTTCGGACATTCATGCTAGTTTGGAGAAAAGACTCCATAATGTTTTGAACTTGAAGTCAGAGATGGTCTGCACAGCAACAGAGAACCAACCCACATACGTTAATCTAGGCTTTGCACAAAGACAAAAAAGTATGTTGCTCTTAAATCATGCAATCAAAAAGGATGTTGCTGTTAAAACCTACAGTCAAGGAAGAAATTATCAACTCAAATCAACCTCTTTCCATTTAAAAAGAATCAATATTTTTACTGGTTGGTATTGGGGATTGATGGTAATCCAGGAAATAGATGGGGGTGGAGGGCAAGCAGGAAGGGACTCAGGGTCTTCAGGTAGTCTTGCATAGTGGTCTATGACTTCTCAAACCTCAACCTGACACTAAGCATGCAGTCCTTTATAGCTATTATTTATCATTTAAAAATGACAAGATCAACAAGGTAGAGCTTTATATTTAAGTCTCTGATATTGTCCTTTTATTTTGCAAATTTAATATTATGAATTGATGACTGAGTAGAGACAGTTAACTTTAGTCAACTTTATTTCTGGCCATCTGTGTCCTCTAGGGTCATGTGAGTTTAGACTACCTAGTCCTTTGGGAATTATCGTTTCAAATTCAGTGACAGGAAATTTAACTGTTATTTGCTTGCTGTGAGAAATCTGCAAGTATGTTTTAAGAAGGGAAATGATATGAGACATTTAAACAAGCAGAGACATACAAGATCCAGTGAATGGGTAAAATTAAGGACTGAGAGGTTAGTTCAAAGTTTACTTTAGGTGGACAGGGGATGTACCTCTGAAAGTAGAGTGAGCCTATGAGCTAAAATATATGGGCAGCACTCTCTAGAATCTGGAAGATACAAGCAAATATATTCACCTCAGAGCCTCTTAGCAAAAAATCTTAGCAAACAAACAAAAACAGTTAGATAATAAAAGTGTGTTACTGTAAGACAGAAAGTATTGGTAAGTCATTACAAGAGAAGTCAGAAACTAATGCCATCAGGAAGAAAGCTCTACAAGCTACTCAGTTTTGAACTTGAAGCATATAACAATAATCAGAGTTGGGGTAGGTGAGCTAGGGTGATGAGAATCCTTGCGTATGGCCTAAATTGAGGAAACTGTAAAGGGACAAAATAGGTTATGTTTGATGGGTACAAAGGAGATTGAATTAACAGAAACTGAAAATAAGCAACAAAGAAAAAATATGTAGTGGAACAAAGTTGAGAGTGTTACTCTGAATTAAACTTGTTTGCAGACCAAGCTAGTGAGATGACTCAAGGAAGGTGCCTAATTTGCTATTCATGTAACCCAGGTCCTAGCCAACCCTCATTGTATAGGGGAAAATTTCAATGCTGTATTGTTTCTCTCTCTGTCTCTCCTTTTTTTTTTTTTTTTGCCTCCAAGAAATGAAGTTAATGCTAGGGCTCAGTGATAACACTACAAATCCACTGGTCCTGGAGGTCATTTTTTGTTTAATAGGATAGGAACAGAGAGAAATTGAGAGAGGAGGGGAAGATAGAGAGGAGGAGAGAAAGACACCTACTGACTTGCTTCACCACTTGTGAGGTGACCCCTCTGTAGGTGGGGAGCCTGGGTTTAAAATTGGAATCCTTGTGTGGTCCTTGCACTTTTTATTATGTGCACTTAACCCAGTAAGCTACTTCCTAGACACCCATTTTTTTATTTCTTTCTATCTCTCTTTTACTACCAAAAAAAAAGTTTGCCTGGAGTGATGAAATTCTAACAGTACAAAAGTCTTCTGCATGGAAAAACTAACAATATTATATTCTAAGATCTCACACAATTTAGTCTATAATTTTTAAATTATAGACTATAGAATCCACCATTCCTGATGACCTTTTTTTTTAAAGATTTTATTTGATAGAGCAGGGGGTAAATTTGCAGACCTCAGGTGTGAAATGAGTTATTAATCCATTGTCTCATAAGTAAAATATATAGAGGGGCACTGATTTCTCTGGTCTATACTATTCTGAGAATTGATTCCAGTATGTCACCCATACCAAGTACACTTTCCACATATGGAAGCAGCTGCCTGAATGCAGATTTGGCAATTATTTTGGAGAAAAATGTTGATATGGTAGGACTAGTGTGTAATGGTGGAGTATCTGGTCTTTTTTCTGTGAGCCCTTTCATCTTCCCTTGAAGTTTCAAGAAGCCATTCTCTTGTTAATGAGGAATAAATGCCTTTTATTTATGTTTTCTTTTTTAAGATAAGGTTTTACATTTTATATTTTTATTTACTTATTATTGGATACAGGCAAAGAGAAATTCAGAGGGGAGGAGGACATAGAGAGGTAGAGAGACAGAGAGACACCTGCAGCACGGCTTCACTACTCGTGAAGCTTTCTCTCTGCAGGTGGGGAGCAAGGGATTCAACCTCGGTCCTTATGCACTGTACTGTGAGCATTGAACCAGGTGCACTACCGCCTAGCCCCAGAATAAACATATTTTATTTGCCTCATTTAATTTAAAATCTTTATTTATATAGACTTTACATATGTTTGTAACTAAACAGTTTCTTCTAATTAATCTCATTAAAATTAAGTTTGACCATTCAACCAGTTGGAGAAGAATCCACAAGGTAGGATAAAAATTCCTCCATTTCCCCATCCATTTGATATTTGACATCATGTTTTAACCTAGCTCATATGAAAGTCACTCCATGTTTGGTGAAATGGAAAATATTCTAAAAAATGAATATGAATATACCAGATGTAATTGTAGGAGAGATCAAGAATCTCATGAATACAATATCTAAGAGTCTCTAGTATGAGTTTTAGAAGATGAGAACTAGGAAATTCATAGACAAGAGAAAGTGAAGAAAGAATAGATGTTGTTTTCAGGGCACCAGCTGAAAAAATTTCAAATGGTCTGAATTAGCCTTGTGGCAGAAAAAATGGTGAGAATGAGTATTTTTGTTTGTTTATTTTTGATATGTTTGAAAGACAGAATTGACAGATTTCAGAGATTTAGTAAAGTGGTTTAATCAAGAGAATTAAAGAAAGGGGACAATGATTTCTTGATGATACTTTAGCCACCAAACAGTAGTTTATTGAGTTAAAAAAATCAGTGTAAATGTCCTTATCAAAAAAAAAATAGAGAGAAATAGTAGACAGTAGTTTGTCTATCTATTGCTTTGGTAAACTAGTGTATTTATTTCTTTAAACCTAGCTGGGAGGCATATAATTGTATGCTTCTGTAATGAATATTATTTATGTGAATAAGTCAGTAAATATCACCCAAAATTTGAATGGATCTGTACAGAATTAATTGGTATAAACTATGTTGTATTCTAACACTGTGGAAAACATCTTCAAACACTTTTGTTAGAATATGCTTACATAAGCTATTAGTGGGATGCAAACAGGCTCCAAAGTCCAGAGCCTGGTTCAATTCAATTTTTTTTTGGCTGAACCTAAACATTTAAGGTTGCAAAAAATATGAGGAAATTCTTGGGCAGAGTTTACTCTGAAAAGAGGTTAAAATTTCAAAATGACTTCTTGGGGACATTTTAGTAGACATTTTTGGCAAATAAAGCAAAGCATACTGTGGTTTTCCCCGAATTTTGTATTTAGGATAAAAGTAACAAGAGAATGTTTCATCTCTCAGCAATTTTCAGTAACTATTATAACATACAGCACACATATACATAGAATGTTGAGAGTGACTTAAGTTATTCTACATAGTGGTAGTAAGGTTGTGATTTGATTTATCTTTTAAGTTAGAGATCACTAGAAAATTGAAAACCCCTAATATCTGAGTTATAAAGCAAGTTATAAATAGCATTTGGCTAGTCTGTTTCCCTAGAAAAGAAAATTGGCATATTGCACCAAAGTAAAAGACTCTGGGGTAGGTGGGTGGGGAGAATACAGGTCCAAGAAGGATGACAGAGGACCTAGTTGGGGTTGTATTGTTATATGGACAACTGAGAAATTGTATGCATGTACAAACTATTGTATTTACTGTTAAATGTAAAACATTAATTCCCCAATAAAGAAATAAATAAAAAGAAAAGATTATTATAACATTAGACTATGTTTGGATTTTTTTTTCTGTGTAACTTTTTTTTTTTCAAGATAATTTTCAGAAGAGGGAAATTTTACTGGCAAGATAGTCCACATAGTCTACCGATTTCCTGTGTGGACTCAAGCTAGACCCTCACTGCACTGGAAGAAGATTTGGTTTTGTAGTGCCATATCCTCTCTTCTTCTGTCTCTCACTTTCCATCTTGGAAAAGTCGGTTTAGATGGATGAATTCATATAATCATAGATCTTATTCAAATATGAAATAGACATTATGCTAGTGGATTTATTTCAATCATGAACCATTAAGAAAAGCAATACATTATAACAAATCAAAACAAAATTGAGTCATACATTTGTATGAATTTGCAAATAGATTAAATAAAACAATGATGAGTTGTGTTCTTCTGGTCATAATGGTTTATTAGTTTGAAATACAGATGAATCAGGGCACTTAAATGGAGATGATACCTAAACATATCAAAATCCATAAGAGACAACAAATAGCCATACTCATGGTGGATAATAAAGGTGAATAACACAAAATCAATCCCATTAAACAGATCTTATCATACGATTCAGGAGAAACACATTTATTGAATGAAATTACATATGAGGGACTGAAAGAAAATGATAAGAAGAATACTTTCAGTGTATAATAAACAAGGCTTCTAATAGGCATGGTGATAAGACAATACTAAATATATAGATATATATTATAATATAGATCACAAATATCATAAAATTTGCTGTAGTAATATATAATGTACATACATTATATGCATGAAATTGGATATACATATAACATATGTGTATAGAGTCATATGCATATTACATGTATGAAAACTAAGCTTCATGATTGCAAGTCTTACAAATCTTACTTGTTTATATTCAGTACCTAAGGAACACCTGCATCATCACTTCAAAAAGATGCAAACCTCAATGATCGTTTTATTTCCACAAATTCCACGAGTGAGCTGCTATTTAAAGACACAATAATTACTAAATTTAGCAGACTTTCTTTGAATCCAGGTTCCTCCTTCTTTCTTGATGAACCACTTTCCTGTTCTAACTTTTAGATGCTAAGTGGAATAACTATGACACTCCCCTAGGGTTTGTTACAAATGACATCATTGTTAAAACACATATGGGACCAGTGAGGTTGCTCAGCTGGGAAAGTATCTGTTATATCATGCACTTGACATAGGTTCAAACCTGCTCCCCACCCAAAGCATGCACACACACACACACACACACACACACACACACACACACACACACACACACAAACACACCACTGGGAGTAATAGAGAAATAAAGGAAGCTTTGGTCCTTCTCCCTCTATCTAAAAAGTCAATGTGGAGTGCTAAATTCTCAGTGACATCAGACACACACATCACGTATAACAGTGAAGACAGATACCTTCTGCTATTCAGTTCTTTTTAATACTGCTATCAGCTATGTTTTCCTCAAGGACAGAAAGCTTTGTTTAATGCTTTAACATTGCCTTCTTCTTCTTCTTTTTTTAATACATGAAATATTGTGAAGGCTTGTTTTTATGTCTGTAGTTATCTATCATTATATCACTAAAGTGTTGGATTTTGCCTTATGATGTTATCCTATGTATATTAGAGGAAAATAATAAAGAATATACTATATCAGCAAGTAAGATATCCTCTTTACACTTACATGCAGTCTACTAAAGAGCTGGCGAATTCACAACAAAGATTGCAGTTCAACGTTGTACTCTACAGACAGTGAAACGACTGATGCAAAGACAGTGCTTTCTAATGTATCCAAGTGTGAAATTTGATTCGGATATGTGTGTAGGATTTGTAAGCACACCAGGACAAAGGAAGTTTGCCTATATGAAAAGAGGTTTGGTGAATGTGTACTCTAAACAAAGGCTGGGAACAATGATTTCTCTAGAATACATTCGTGAGCATTTCAGTGACTTAAATTCATCTTAATTTTAATTTCACATACACACAAAAAAATCCAAAGCATATATTATGTACATAAGAATATGTATACACATATATATATAAATGTTCACACACATACACACAATAAACACAAAAGAATCTTATAGTAAATATATGAATTTTATTGGAATATAATTATTTGTGAAGAAAAGTAACTTTTTTTCTCTCTTTCTTTCATTTTGAATAAAGATAGTAATGATTAAGAGGAAAGGGAGCTGGCCCAGGTGGTAGTGCACCTGGTTGAGCACACATGCTACAGTGCACAAGAAACCAGGTTTGAGGCCCTGGTCCCCACCTTCAGTGGGAAAGATTTGCCAGCGGTGAAGCAGGGCTTCAGGTGTCTTTCTCTCTCCCTCTAAATCACCTCTGCACTCTTGATTTCTGGCTGTAACCATACAACAAATAAATAAAGATAATAAAAATAAAGAAAAGAGGGAGTTAGAAAGAGAGAAAGACAAATGCCAGCCTTACTGTTTAATCATATGTGTAGATTTTCCCCTCCAGTTGAGGACCAGAGGCTTGAACCTGGTTCCTCATGCACTGTATTGTGTATCTTTAACCAGTTGAGACACCACCTGGTCCCTAAGAAAAGCAATTTAAATGGAGACAAAGTATATTATGTGTGTAATTCAAATGCATTTTAAAATTAAAAACAATAGTGAAAATAGTAAACTAATAAGAAATTATACTGGTCCCTAAGAAAAGTAGTTTAAAGGGAGAGAAAGTATATCATGTACAAAAGAGCATGTTTTATTAAAGTTGAAGACAATAGTGGAAATATTAAATGAATCAGAAATTATACTGCAGTAGGATAAATAAATAGAAACATCACTGATAAATATTTTTTAATCACAACTGTATTTAGTAAGAAATATCTATGGCATTATAGAAAAATGAAGTAGAATTTTAAGTATAATTTAAATAATTCATAACATTCATTGTCCATTTTGTTTTATCAACCCAATAGAATTGTGAATTCTAGAGTTCTTTGATTCCAACTGATTTATTTTAATTCCTTATATTTATTCATCTTTTAACTATAGAAATTATGTAGAAAAGATATATAGTCTTAAAGGAATAGCAGCTACCTAATAAATTGGTCTTTGTGCATGATTTATATTTCCTTTCCTTATCTCTAGTTTATTATAGATGTGTTTGGTTAAATGACTTGCATTACTCAAAGAGAGTTAGGGTGTACTAACTGATAGTGCATCTGCAGGGAGCATTTGAATAAAAGGGCATTAAGACTAAATGTACAAGTCTGGAGTGAGTCAGTAGCTATAAAAGAAGACACTGAATTTAGACCCTCTGAGGCAAAGTTCTAAAAAGGTTCATCAGGTCCAGTCAAAATACTAAGAATTAGTGCTTAGTTAACATGAATCTGGCTCAGGCAAGGAGCTGCCTTGTAGAACAAACAATTAAGTTCCCTGTGCAATCTCAGGTACTTTCATGCTATTTTACTAAATTCATACAAACAAGGGCAAAAAGAAGTTGTTCATTTAAAGCAGAAAGTTTAGTGAAAGAGTTGAAATAAATTAGTCCAAACTACAGATGATATTCTGAAATAGAGGGTAAAGTTATTCCTCTGTAAAAATAGAAGTGAGGATTATGAAATATGCTCATTAGATTCCAGATATTAAAATCATTCAGTTTTCTAGTTGGACAACCAGGAAAATGTGAAACCAGATAACTGGTTCATCTGTGCTTGAGAATAAAACTCATTTCCCCCATGAAATTGGGTTGTTAGGAAAGGTATGGCATACTTTACTATTTTTCTAATAAAAAAGCTGCATCATGACTTTTCCAACAACCCAGGAGTTTGATAACATCCTTTATCAAATTGCTAAATAGTCCAAGATTAACTAATTGCATAATTTAAACAGATGGATGGATCAGAAATGGTGAGAGGCTTCCATACTCCTAATAATTATATAATCCTATTTCTTAACCATTGTTTGTGAATGCATAGATTACATAGGCTCCTGTACTGAATATGGGCCCCAGAACAAATCAATGGGGTTGGCTTTAAAAATATTCATATACTTTCCCCATATGTGGGAGCTACTCTCTTCCCTGACCCAGCTTTCTAGCCCTTTTCCAACTATGACACCATCTCCCCAGACAATAACCTGGGTCCACTAGCATATTAGCTGTCAGGCTCAGGCAAAATACTAGTAAATTCATGGGCCACTTAGAATATACCTAAAATAGACCTACTATCTATTTCCAAAACGGAGACCCCAAATCTCCATCTGTAATATTCTTTTCTTTTTAATTCTTTTATGTATTATTTACTTATTTTCCATTTTGTTGCTTTTTTATTGTTGTAGTTATTGTTATTGATGTCGTTGTTAGATAGGATAGAGAGAAATGGAGAGACGAGGGGAAGACAGAGAGGAGGAGAGAAAGATAGGCAGACACTTACAGACCTGCTTCACTGCCTGTGAAGCGACTTCCTTGCTGGTGGGGAGTCAGAGGGATCCAATTGGGATCCTTATGTTGGTTTTTGCACTTTGTACCAAGTGCAGTTACCCTGCTGCACTACCACCAGACTCCCCCCATCAGCAATATTCTTGCTTTTATGTTCATGAATAGTCAACAGTTTGTTCTGCTCTATATATGTTTTCTCTTTTTTCAGCCACCAGGTTCCATATGATGCCATGATGCCAACCTGACTTCCTTGGGCAGAAGACCCTACCAATGTGTCCTGTAGCCCTGCCTTCCCAGATCCCTACCCTACTAGGGCAAGAGAGAGACAGGCTGGGAGTATGGATTGACCTGTCAATGCCCATTTTCAGCCGGGAAGCAATTACAGAAGCTTGACCTTCCACGTTCTTCACCCCATAATAATCCTGGGTCCATACTCCCAGAAGGATAAAGAATAGGGAATCTATCAAGGGAGGGGATTGGATATGGAGCTCTGTGGGCCGGAATTGTGTGGAATTGTACCCCTTTTATCCTATGGTCTTGTCAATAGTTCCATTTTATAAATAAAAATTTTAAAAAGAAGCATAACCCAACCATCAATTTGTATCTTCTCTTAAGATTACTGAAATTAGGGAATCCGGCGGTAGCACAGCAGCTTAAGCACACGTGCCACCAAGCACAAGAACCAGCATAAGGATCCCTGTTGGAGCCCCCGCCTCCCCACCTGGAGGGGAGTCGCTTCACAGGCAGTGAAGCAGATCTGTAGGTGTCTTATCTTTCTCTCACCCTCTCTGTCTTGCCCTCCTCTCTTCATTTCTTTCTGCCCTAACAACCACTGCATCAATAACAATAATAATGACTACAACAACAATAAGAAACAAGGGCAACAAAAGGGAAATAAATAATTTTTTAAAAGCGAAGTAAAATTTAAAAACAAGATTACTAAAATTAATACCTAACATTTTAGTTTATGAAAATATTCTTAAAATGTATGTTGTTTTCTATTCTCTAAATGTTTTCATGTCTTGGAAGAAAAGATCCAGCATCTTTACTCCTTTATTATCTCCCCTGACTTCACCTCACCTCTAGTTTACCTAGTAGTCTTTCCTGTTCACCTGTGGCAGAAAATCTCTGAGGTTCCTTCTATTGGAATGTAATTTATCTTTTCTGTTTTGTTTAATATATATATGTATATATATATTAAATGTATCCTATGTATTGTGTGTTAATGAAAAGAGAGAGAGAGAGACAGAGAGAAAGACAGAGAGAAAGACAGAGAGAGAGAGAGAGAGAGAGAAGAATGCTGCTCAGCTCTGGCTTATGGTGGTATAGAACACTGCACCTGTGGCTTTGGTGGCTCTATCTTTGCTTTTTTACTAAAAGTAAAAATCTACATGTCATTTGATCTTTTGTTAGTGCCCCATTCCTTCAAATTTGTGTACCGAACCTTGTTAATATAAGAATGGTAGAACTTTCCTCAGTTATAGGATAGTGAGGTGGAAAGAATACAACACACGGGAGTCGCGCAGTAGAGCAGGGTGATAAGTGCAGGTGGCACAAAGCAGAAGACTGGAGTAAGGATCCAGGTTCGAGCCCCTGGCTCCCCACCTGCAAGGGGGTCACTTCACAGGAGGCGAAGCAGGTCTGCAGGTGTCTATCTTTCTTTCCCCCTCTCTGTCTTCCTCTCTTCTCTCCATTTCTCTCTGTCCTATCCTACAATGACGACAACAACAATAATAACTACAACAATAATAATAAAAAGGGCAACAAAAGGGAATAAATAAATAAATATTTTGAAAGTTTAAATTCAAAGCATGTTTTCTTTTTAAGGAAATATTAGAAGTACCACTTACTTATTTAATTTAAATATATATTTTATTTATTTATTTACTGAATAAAGACAGACAGGAATTGAGAAGGATGGAGAGATAGAGAGGAACAGAGACACTTGAAACATTATCTCACTACTCTTGAAGATCCCTTTACCACCACCATCCCCAACCCCTTAGGTAGGTCTGGGGAATGAAACCCAGGTCCTTGTGACTGTAACATGTGATCTCATCCCAGTGTGCCACTTACCGGCTCCATTTAGTTACTGTTGTCTCATTTCAATACAATCAACTTTATCCCCACCATAAATCACTTCCAGAAATATTGCTTTGTATATAGTGAAAAATATCGCATTGTTGATCAACTTCCTAAATCATATTCCCAAACCTGCAGTCATTTTAATAACTATTGAAATAGCAGTAGTTTATAATATTAAATAGATTCCAGGTACATTATGCAATGCTTTGTATATGCTCAGAGACTTTAGTAGTGGAGTGTAAGTAAATCTACTTTGAAAAATTATTTTTAAAGAAAATTAATATTAACAAGTAATTTTTTTCTCCTTCAAGATATAACAGTCTTCAGAATCTACTTTCTGAAAGTAACTACTTCTTTCTATTACGTTCCCCTCTACAAAATATCCTCCTTTTGAATTACATTTATTAACTGAAATTAATCTTTTTTCCTTTGACTTATCTACTTGAACTTCAATTTTTTTTTTCAAATAGAATGCCACCTCCATAATGGCAGTTATATTATCTGTCATTCTTCATTGTGCTCCAAACTCCTAATATAATTCTTGAAGCATAAAAGACACCAAATAAATATTTATGGATTTAATTAGTCAAGGTCATCCACTATGATACCTACTTAATTTTTATTTATTTTTAAATGCAAGCATTTTATAATATTTTATAGTAAAATAATTCCTAATATTGTTAGATACTTACATGCTTATTATATATGTTGTTTGGTTTGACACCCATTAAATTATGAAAAAATATGGCACTACTGTTATAACTCCAATTTTACATATGAATACTTTGTCTAAAATCTGGTGGCTAATGGGTAGTATGAGTAGTAGTTAAGTGCAAGTCTCAAACTTCAGATCTATCTCAATCATTTTGATATAATTAATCCTTAGAAATAAAATGGCTGAACAATTACAAACTTCTATAGTTAGACTGTGTGGTTTGAAGCAATAATCACTGAAGCCAGGCAGTGGCAGACCTCACTAAGCACACACATTCCAGTGCTCAAGGTACCCAGGTTCAGTCCACTGGTCCCTACCTGCAGGAAGAAAAGCTTCACAAGTGATGAAGTTAGGTTGCCTGTATATTTCTGTCCCTTTTTTCTATTTCCCTCTCCCTTCTCAATTTCTCTCTTTGTTTCTATCAAATAATACATAAATAAATGCATACATAGAATAAATAAAATAATAAACATTTATTTTTAGAGGTTAAGAATTAAAATGAATATGCTAGTAATTTGGTTTTACTCTATAGGCTTTTTTTGCATATAAAAATTCATATTTATTCAACTGGGCAAGTAAGACAATAAATGGAGAATTGTGATAATAATGTAAGCATCATAAAGAAATATTCAAAAAGTGGTAAGATGAGCATTTGAGGAACACTTGTGCTACTTTTGAGAGATCAAAGAAGCTTTCTTTTTTTTTTTTTTAGAATGCCTCTCTCTAAATATCTGTTAATGACCTGTAATCTGCAGTGTTTCTTAGCTGTTATGTACACTATTCCAGCCTCTCTTTTAATCTTCCTATGGAATTGCCCCTGTATCTGCTCCATAGTGCTATCATCTATAAATAAACTAAACATATTGTATTAAGGATTCCATCTTATATTGATTTGTAAAAAAAAAAAAGTCACAATCATAGTGATGTAAATGGCAGGGATTAGAATTTCAGAATAATTTTGTGAGTCACACAGTTTAACACACAGTGCTTTCCAGAACCATATGTTATATCATGCCTCTTTATCATTTACAAAAACAACAGAGCCCAACTGTGTCCATTAGATCACAACAGGATCTCTAGGATTTTGGTTGCTGTTAGTAATAGTATTGGTCTAATTACTAGATCATTAGATTGAAGGGCAACTAACATGTCTAGAAGGAGAATTAAAGCCTATAGGAACATTTTAAGATTATGAGAAATTCTTTATGCAGATGCTAGGTAAGTTGTACCCCTCTTATCCTATGGTTTTATAATTGTCTCCTTTTTTTAATAAATAAAAAAAGAAAATGTTCCAAAGGCAAAATATGTTAGAAAATTCTTGTTCTTGTGTTATCTGGTGAATAGTAAGTAGGTGACAGATTTTTATGTCCATTTTTCAACAGGGTTGGCTATATGGCTCCAAAGGTGCTTGTGTGTGAAAATATACCTTTTTTCTTAAATAATCAAAGCTGAAAGCATATCTATTGTGCTTATTGAGGGAATTTTACTGGAACCGATCAATATAACCTCTGGCACTCTATAATTGGTCTAGTGAACACATTCTTCCATATCCAGATGTGTATGAAAAATAAAAAGCAGCTTGAATTTACAAAGAAACACAGTGGCCTGTTGTTATGTCTTTCTCTAGGGCTATGGTAACCTTCCAACTCTTACTCAAAATTCTGTCTTGAGGGAATTTTAGCACCTTTTGATTTTACAGAAATTCATAGTGACAACTCTGTTGGTAACAACATTCTTTTTTTTAAAATTTATTTTTTATTTAAGAAAGGATAAATTAACAAATCCATAGGGTAGGAGGGGTACAACACACAATTCCCACCACCCAATCTCCATATCCCACCCCGTCCCCTGATAGCTTTCCCATTCTCTATCCCTCTGGGAGCATGGACCCAGGGTCATTGTGGGTTGCAGAAGGTGGAAGGTCTGGCTTCTGTGATGCTTCCCCGCTGAACATGGACATTGACTGGTTGGTCCATACTCCCAGTCTGCCTCTCTCTTTCCCTAGTAGGGTGGGTCTCTGGGGAAGTGGAGCTCCAGGGCACATTGGTGGGGTCTTCAGTCCAGGGGAGCCTGGCTGGCATCCTGATGACATCTGGAACCTGGTGACTGAAAAGAGAGTTAATATACAAAGCCAAACAAATTGTTGAGCAATCATGGACCCAAAGCTTGGAATAGTGAAGAGGAAGTGTTAGGGGGGGTACTCACTGCAAACTCTAGTGTACTTCTGCTTTCAGGTATATATTTTGCAGTAGTTTATTTATACGTGTGAACATATGCTCTCTCTCTCAGAACCTGGTGTATATCTTGGTTTTGGGACTTTGTTAGAAAGTGAACCACCTGGGATGGAATTAGAGAATACTATGAAAGGAAAGCTCTCACCAGAGTAATGAAGCTGAAGGGTTGTCATTCCATGTGTTAAGTCTCTCTCTGGGCACAGTCTGAATGAAGCATGTTGAGGTGGGAATCATTGCATTGATTAGGTTGCGATCGGCAGATGCAATATTATTTGATATGGATTGGGAAAGGCATGCGGGAAAGTGGGCCCTATCCATTGGTTCCAGGACTGGGGGAAGTAGAGGCTCTATAGTGGAGATGTGAGGTTCCTGCTGTCTTAGGGTTCAAAAAGACAATGGAAAGTTAATGTTATCCTCGCATTATTTGGTAATTGGGTTAACATTGAAGAGTCCTTCTGTGAGGGTTTGCTGTACAGTACCCAGTATCTTATATATAGCTGTGCTATTGGTTGCTTCTGATCTACTTGGTCTAGGCTTTTTAGAGAGTCTGCACATCAAATACACATCCTATATATTAAAAAGACTCAGTCTGTGTTTTAAAAACTTCGAGACATACAATTAATTTTCCCCCTCTCCTATTAAATATATAGTGATTTATATGACTACACTTTACTAGGAGTGTACATAAACACTATTCTCACCACCAAAAGACAGTGACCCATCCCTCCCACCCACTCCCACCCCTCACTGGCCCGTGTGTTACAAACTCCTTGAGAGGCTGCTTCTATCACATATTTCTCATCTTACAGAGAAATTCCTATCACCCGCCCAGGCTGGTTTCCGCCCAGGAAGATCTACCTGTGAACAAGCCCTGGCCCTCTCAACTTACATTGAAAATGGATTCCAGAAGAATTTAAAGACGGGTGCTGTCTTTGTTGATCTCACAGCAGCCTATGACACGGTCTGGCACCATGGTCTCCTGGTCAAGATCTCAAGATGCCTGCCTCCATGGGAGGCCAACACTATATCGTTTCTTCTCCAAAACAGAAGATTCCGGGTACATCTGGATGACAAGTCTAGCAGATGGAGACTTGTCTCAAGTGGCCTCCCCCAGGGCTCTGTTCTGGCTCCTACGCTATTTAATATTTACATCAATGACCTCCCAGAAACTTCTTCAAGGAAGTTCATCTACGCCGATGACATCTGCTGTGCAACTCAGGCATCAAAGTTCGACATCCTCGAGGAAACACTCACGAAAGACATGTCTCTCATATCTGATTACTGTAAAAAATGGTGACTAATTCCTAGCACTGCTAAAATGGTATCATCTGTTTTCCATCTACACCATGCTTCGGCCTCACGTGAGCTTAATGTGCAGCTTGGCGATATGAGAATCCGGCATGAAGCCCAGCCAGTATATCTTGGCGTTACTCTCGATCGCACTCTGTCATTTCACGAACATCTCATAAAAACTGCAGCAAAGGTGGGCACGAGGAATAACATCATTGCAAGACTGGCCAGCTCCTCATGGGGCGCGAGCGCTTCCACACTACGATCATCATCTCTGGCATTATGCTATTCCACTGCAGAATACTGTGTCCCAGTATGGTTCTGTAGCCCCCATGTCCATTTGGTTGATTCCAAATTATATTCCTCCATGAGGATAATTTCTGGAACTATCCGTTCCACCCCGGTTCCATGGCTGCCAGTTCTTAGCAACATCGCCCCGCCAGATATTCGTTGGGATGCGGCATCATCTAAGTTCATTTCCCACGTCTACGCTCGACCGGACCTGCCAATATACGCGGATACGCTTGACGTCTCGTCACCCAATCTGGTCCCCTACGCCTACACTGAACTTCTCTGTTCCAGTCTCTTGGAAACAGAGTCGGCAGTCAGCTGAGGTAAAGAAAAAACACCTCATCACAGACCCCTGCAAGCGTCAACCCAGCTTTGACCTAGCACGTTATGATTGGGCCCTCCTCAATCGCTATTGAACAGGCCATGGCCGGTGCGCCGCTATGTTCCATCGCTGGGGAGCCAGAGATGACCCGAACTGCCCCTGCGGCTCCAGACACTATGACCCACATAGTCAACGACTGCCACCTCTCCAGATTCAAAGGAGGTCTCAAGGCTTTGCATCAGGCTCAACCTGATGCTGTTGACTGGCTACGGAAGAAGGGCAAACGTTAGAAGAAGAACTGGCCCAGGGAGCTGCACGTCTACCCCTCACCACGTGGATTTTACTTTGGTGCCCTACATACAATTTAGTCAGGTCCTGCTTTTAGTTTCCCTTTCAGACCTTCTTCCTCAACTTCTGTTGATGAGTGGGGTCATCCCATACTCATCTTTATCTTTCTGACTTAGCTCACTGAACATAATTCCTTCTAGCTCTGTCCAAGATGGGTCAGAGAAGGTGGGTTCATTGTTCTTGATAGCTGCAGAGTATTCCATTGTGTATATATACCACAGATTTCTCAGCCACTCATCTGTTGTTGGGCACCTGGGTTGCTTTCAGGTTTTAGCTATTACGAATTGTGCTGCTATGAACATAGGAGTACACTCCTCTTTTTTGTTGGGTGTTATGGAGTCCTTGGGGTATAATCCCAGGAAAGGAATTATTGGATCCTATGGAACGTCCATGTCTAGCCTTGTGAGAGTTTTCCAGACTTAAACACCCCACTCTCACACTTAGACAGATCAACAAAACACAGAATCAACAAAGAAACAAGAAGATTAAGTGAAGAGATGGACAGACTAGACCTCTTGGACATTTTCAGAGTCTTTCACTCCTAAAAACTGGAATACATATTCTTTTCAAATCCACACAACACATACTCAAGGATAGACCACATATTAGGCCACAAAGACAGCATCAATAAATTCAAGAGCATCAAAATCATCCCAACTATCTTCTCAGACCACAGTGGAGTAAAACTAACATTTAACAACAAAAAGAAAATTATTAAAAGTCACAGAATCTGGTAACTAAACAACATACTGCTTAAGAACCACTGGGTCAGAGAGACACTCAAGCCGGAAATTCAAATGTTCCTGGAAACCAATGAAAATGAAGACACAACCTATCAAAATATTTGGGACACAGTGAAAACAGTATTTTGAGGGAAACTCATAGCCATACAAGCACATATTAAACAACAAGAAAAAAACCCAATAAGCAACCTTACTGCACACCTCAAGGATTTAGAGGAAGAGGAATAAAGGAACCCGAAAGCAACCAGAAGGACAGAAATCACTAAAATTAGAGCAGAAATAAACAACATTGAAAATAAGAGAACCATACAGAAGATCAATGAAGCCAAATGTTGGTTCTTTGAAAAATTAAACAAGATTTACAAACCCTTAGCCAGACTCACTAAACAAAAAAGGAAGAAGACTCAAATTCATAGAATTGCAAACTATAGAGGAGACATCACATCTGACACCACAGAAATCCAGAAAATCATGCGAGATTTCTATGAAGAACTATATGCCACCAAGCTAGAAAATCTGGAAGAAATGGAAGAATTCCTAGAAGCATATGCCCTTCCAAAACTGAACCAAGAAGAACTACAAAACCTAAATGCACCAATCACAGACAAAGAAATCAAAACTGTTATTAAGAATCTCCCCAACAACAAAAGTCCTGGACCAGATGGCTTCACAAATGAATTCTATAAAACCTTCAGGAAACAGTTAATACCCATACTTCTAAAGCTTTTCCATAAGATCAAAGAAACAGGGACACTCCCTTTCACCTTCTATGAAGACAACATCACTCTGATACCCAAAGCAGATAGAGACACAACAAAAAAGGAAAACTATAGACCAATATCTCTGATGAACATAGATGCTAAATTATTAAACAAGATCTTGGCCAACCGGATACAGCAGCACATCAAAAAGATTGTTCATCACGACCAAGTGGGATTCATCCCAGGAATGCAAGGCTGGTTCAACATCCTAAGTCAATCAGTGTCATTCACCACATCAATAAAAGCAAAGCCAAAAACCACATGATTATCTCAATAAATGCAGAGAAAGCCTTTGACAAAATCCAACACCCATTCATGCTCAAAACTCTACAAAAAATGGGTAACAACATTCTAACTAGATCTTCGGGAGCAGTAGTTGTTTTGCAATTTTGATACTGAATATGAACACATATATCTTAGATGGTAGAAAATAAAGTTTACATTAAGTATTTCAAACATGCCAAGGGAGACAGTAAAGTGTCTTTCTTTTGTTCTTTCTCATTAATGAAGTACAGAACATTTGAACATTTGAATTTGAATACAGTACATGCTTCATTTACCAGTACTCTAATCTTTATTCTTTATGGCTTACATGACTACTTAGTATTATGTCTAGAGAGCAGTGTAAGTATTTATGCTGCCTAGGATGGACACAGGGCAACACACCTAATCGTTACACATACTGTGTAGAGTCTCTGACAAGTTTCACAGAAGAGTCATAGTATAGATCTTTAGAGTTCTGAAATGCAGTGATCTATTTCACAGTGTAAACAGTTAGTCATTTGAAAAGTGACTGCTGTGTGAAGCTGGGTTTGAATTCAGACTGACTGTTTGGGCCTGTGGTACCCAGTAAATTTGCTATTTAACCTTCTTCCTGTCACGGTAATATAGGAAGTAGTGTACAACAGCAATCCATTATCCTATGGATTCATAATTCACAATAAGAAAATCCAAAGTTAGAGGCCAGGTACAAATAAATAAATCCCAAGACCTCACTGGTACCTATGTATTTGTTCTGATAGCACCCCAACAGTTGACATCTAATAATTAAAAAGGGCCTATTTTACAATATTAACTGAGTTTATGCTAGTCATAAATTGAATACTGTCACTATAATACCTCAAAGGTGTAAACATAAAATACAGGTAGAGGGAATTACTAAAGAGGACAGAGTAGAAATGAATACTTTTACCCAACACATTTAGTTTTAATTACTTAGGAATATTATTATTGAATATCAACCAAGTGACGTGATTAAAAACTGAATGTATGAATTGTATAAAATTGATGCTCAGTATCATGAGTATTGTTTTTTCTGTTTCCCCATAGCCCAAGTCTTGTGTATTTGCAATTTCACCACTAACAGGATGCTTTTTCATTCAGAAAGCAAAGATGGAAGTAAAGGTAGCACAGATTCTCCCCCCCTCCCCTGGGCACTGTAGTACTTTTCACATAGTGCCAAGGTTTGAATTTTACTTGATGAACTAACTCTCCAGTTCCTTTGTATAATAATATTTTAATAGAATTGATTTCATAAGATTGCATTTTCACATTTGTATCTAAAGTAACTGCAAATTTAAGAACTGAGAGGATAAAGGGAAATAAATTTTATTTTCCAGAATATTACATTTTCAACATGGTAATGCCCTTCAACTTATTTTTTTTTCCACTGGGGTAATGTTTGAGGTTACAAGTTTGTATATCTTTCAAGTTAACTATAGAGGTGAAAACCTCTCTTCACACTGTATTGCCACACCACATCCCTTTCAATTATGTAGTTTGTGATTGAAAGAACAACCAATATGTTTTTTTTTTTACCTATTTACTTATTTTAGAAACACTGTTATGAGTCATTTTGCAATATTTATATCATGTTAGGGTCTACTAAACAGTTCACTAGCTATGCAACTTTAGGCACTCTAGATAATCAGTTTTTCAGCATCTCTAATGTCAGCATTAAATTACTATCTATGTCAGAGTGTTGTCGTGGATATTAAATCATGTGTGTGGAATTATTTATAAATAGAAATGTGCCATTCATTTCTAAGTGACATTGTTGCTTTTACTTCTAGGGAAATCTTGGCGATCTTCACAGCATGAAGTTCATATAATAGACTGGAAATGTCACCTTCTTTATGTTGGTCCTTTTGTCAGTGTTATTCATCTTCATCCCATTTAGAGGACACAATTGTGGAGGGCATCCAATTGTGCATGATTCTACACCTCAATAACAACTTCACAGAAAATGAATTCCATGTTTGTGGCAATGTGTTCTGGGAAATAAATGGAATGTGACAAGGAAAATTCCACTTCTGGCTTCTGCCCAGTGAAATCAAGAGGAGACAGTGGTACTTGCAAATGAGGCCAAATGAAGGGTTAACATGGATGATATACCCAGTAATTGGAAGCTTCAATAGGGCTACTTCCCAATACTCTAGAAAGTCACAGAAGTAACTCAAGAAGATGGAAAAATTACTCGGAATTCAGGACACATAAAGGAAATAATTTATCTCTATAGTTAAATGACACTAATGCCAACAGCTGTTTGGCTGTTATTTGAATTATATATTTAAAAATTTATACCAATGATGTGCAGGATGTTAAAGCCAGGCAGGATAAAATGAATAATAATCACACTGCTGATTTTACAGGGAAAATGAAAATTAAAAAACAAGGTAATCAGGGAGTTTGGCGGTAGCTCAGCGGGTTAAACTCAGATGTCATGAGGATTGGCTTCAAGATACTGGTTAGAGCCCCTGACACCCCATCTGCAGGGGAGTCAATTCACAAGAGGTGAAGCAGGTCTGCAAGTGTTTATATTTCTCTCCCTCTCTCTGTCTTCTCCTCCTCCTCTCTCCATTTTTCTCTGTCCTATCCAACAACAATAGTAACTAGAACAATAAAACAAGGGTAATAAATAAATAAATGATATTTTTTAAAAAGGTAATAAACGATAGTAAAGAAGAATTATCCATCACATCTAACTGACTTGGAAATCCATGAATCAAATTATTCCGCCTTTCATTTACATTGAATTTATATAAAAGGCATTGATCATGGCTTCAGTTTGTTTGGAACAGTGAATTAAATTGACCAGTTTTTATATATTCACAGTTATTTAGTAGACTGCAAGCTGTGTGTGCAATCTATATATTTATGTTGGGGGCCTGGTGGTAGCATGTCCAGTAAAGTGCAAATGTTACAATGTGCAAGGACCCTGGTTTGAGCCTGTGGTCTCCACCTGCAGGAGAAAAGTTTTGTGCGTGGTGAAGCAGTGCTGCAGGTATCTTTCCCTCTCTCTCCCTCTCTGTCTTACCCTACCCTTTTGATTTCTGTCTGCCTCTACCTAAAAAAAAATATATAGTAAAAGTCCTTAACTGATAATATGTATGATAAATATATGTAGGAAAGGAAATGCAATAATGAACAAAAATGTTGAGGAAAACACAAAACATTTCATGTGGAAAATCATATATTTCCTTGTGGTCTAAATATTGGCTTTCTTTTCACTGGAATTTATTTTTCTGTCAGTTTTCACAACTGAAAAATCAACATTAGATTGACTCACCACCAAAGTCATATACTAGGGTATGTAGTCTTTGTGAATCTAGTTAATAAGCAATAAAAATCTTATTGGAAGGAAGTGGAAAAGGACCTACACTGGAGGTGAAACACTCATCATTAGATTTGCAGACACTCATCATTAAATTATGAAAAACTGTACCTTTGTCAAAAACTGTAGTGTAAACTATTAACGCCTTCATAAAATGATTTAAACAAATATTAGTATATGATCCAGCCCTAATGTGAGTTGATGATTCCATTGTTCTTCACTCTCTAAAGATATTGAAAGAATTGCTTCTCTTAAAGCCCTTCTGGTCCTAATCATTTTGTAGCTACATTGAGAGAAAATGAAATAATGCAGAAAAAGTGAACTGTTGGCTTCCATTACTCTTCCCACTAAAAGTCTGTCCACTGCTATAGTGGTCTCATTGTAAACGTTTGAGATCGTTTTTATCCCCTAGATTCACACTTGAAATTTTTCTCCTTAAGGAAAATAGCTGCAGTGGTTGGGAAGTACCCTGTTGTGCAAAATCTAGATCACCCCTCCCAGGACATATCAGGTCATCAGATAGAACAACATCCATTAGTTGGCTAGATAGTTATTATTTATGAATACTGTTTCTAAGCATATATCAATATTATCCATTAATTTGTCCTCTAGGTAAGATCCTGAATGATCTTACTTATTTTTTCCTTGGAATAATTATTTTTAGATTAGACTAGTAGATTAGAAATACTTATTTAATTCTAGCTCAGGATCATAGCATTCTGAGAGCTATATGTGATCATACCTTTACAAACACACCAATATTCTGCTTTATCCTATATATCATCAGTAGGGATTTTGAGATCTGAGCAATTTATTTAGTGTAGCTGCAATAGATATCTCTGATATTTGACTATTCATGTTTTCCTTTATATTATCTCCTGTTCACTCTCTCAGAACAAATTGGACCTATTATTTCTTAAAGTATGAAATTGAAATCACCATGTACTGTTTTTGAATGTTTATCTCTGCCATGCTATTAATTGCTTATGCTGTTATATTCTTTGATACTGTTCTTGTTAGTCTTGGCATTTGTGATAAAACAAATGTAGAAAATGATCCTTGTGAAGTATGCAGACTCTTAATAATCTATTCATGTGTAACTACCAGTCAGAACAAGATTTTTCCACAGCAGAGCATTTTAAAGGTCAAGAGATATTTTTGTTGGGTACAATTAAGATTGAGTGAAATAAACTATTAAAATTTCATCAAAGGAAGCTAGACCACAGGAGTATACAGAAAATATTACCAGATACAAGATGTCAATATTTCTAAATTTAAAAACTTAAAATACCAAACAAGTGCTTTCACACAAAGACCAAGAAACTCAAGTATTGTCTACTATTATAATAAACGTGCTCTTTGAGGTAAGATGCTTTAAATTTTCCAATATTTCACATACAAATTCCAAGCCCCCAAAATACTGTCATAATACCTAAATATGCCTGGACATAATCTTTCTGATAAAATGAAACTAGCAGGGGCTGGGCGGTATCAGTAGCGGGTTATGAGCCCATGGAGCCAACCACAGGATCCCAGTTCTAGCCTCGGCTCTCCACCCATAAGTGATGAAGCAGGCCAGCAGGTGTCATCTTTCTCTCCCCCTATCTTCTTCTCCTCCTCTCTCAATTTCTGTCTGTGGTATCCAACAACAGCAATAGCAACAATGATGGTAACAGCAACAAGGGCAACAATCAAAAATTATTTCTAATTTGCAAATAAATAATGAAAGGAACCCTCACTAAATGGACAGTGTACATAAAACAAAACTAGAATAATTATGTAGGATATATACACAGCAATAAGCACAAGAAAGATAAAATGAACCAAACAACTGCAGCCCTGAAATTTCATTTGTATTCACAAATCTTCCTATGCGTACTAACAGCAAAATGCTTCGTGCTCCTAAACAATGGAATGTTCTTGACAATGTTAAGCTGATGGGAGGTGACACAGAGTAACTGGAACCAAGTTCTGGATCTTCACTTATGAGCCACAACAGTTTGGGGGATTTTTTTTTTTACATATTTATAAAATGGAAATATTGACAAGACCATAGGGTAAGAGGGGTACAATTCTTTTTTTTTCATTTAAGAAAGGAGACATTAACAAAACCATAGAATAAGAGAGGTACAATTCCGCACAATTCCCATAACCCGATCTACATATCGCATCCCCTCCCCTTCTCATTCTCTATCTCTCTGGAAGCATGGATACAGGGTCGTTGTGGGTTGCAGAGGATGGAAGGTCTGGCTTCTGTAATTGCTTCACCGCTGAACATGGGCGTTGACTGGTCGGTCCATCCCAGTCTGCCTCTCTCTTTCCCTAGTAGGGTGGGTCTCTGAGGAAGCAGAGCTCCAGGACACATTGATGGGGTTGTCTGTCCAGGGAAGTCTGGTCAGCATCTTGCTGGCATCCGGAACCTGGTGGCTGAAAAGAGAGTTAACATACAAAGCCAACAAATTGTTGAACAATCATGGACCTAAAGACTGGAATAGTGCAGAAGAAGTGTTGGGGGGTATTCCCTGCATGCTCTTTTGTACTTTTGCTTTCAGATATATATATTTTCCGCGAGTTTATGGGCACATGTGAACCTATGCTCTTTCTTAGGGGACCTGGACTATATCTAGGTTTGGGGACTTTATTGGGGAGTGGAACATCTGGAATGGAACTAGAGAATACTATGAAAGGAAAGGTCTCACCCGAGTG
The DNA here is from genome assembly GCF_950295315.1 of Erinaceus europaeus. Lineage (NCBI taxonomy): Eukaryota > Metazoa > Chordata > Mammalia > Eulipotyphla > Erinaceidae > Erinaceus > Erinaceus europaeus. The sequence goes on along the minus strand of NW_026647690.1, from coordinate 8,826 downwards.
ATGAAACTGAAGGGTTGTCATTCCACACCTGAAGTCTCTGGTCACACTCTGAAGTGAAGCATTCTGGAGTGGCACTCGTTGCATTGATTAGGTTGTGATCTGCGGATGCAGTATTATTTGATTTGAATTGAGAGCAGCATGCAGAAAAGTGGGCCCCACCCTAAGGTTCCAGGACTGGGGGAAATATAGGCTCTGTAGTGGAAATGTGAGGTTCCTGTTGTCTTAGGGTTCAAGAAGACAAGTTATTGTTATTGTCACATTGTTTGGTGATAGGGTTAACTTTGGAAAGTCCCTTTGATAGGGTTTGGGATATAATACCCAGCATCTTGTATATAGCTGTGCTATCAGTTGCTTCTGTCCTCCCTGGTCTAGGCTTTTGGGAGAGAACATATCAAAGACAGCCTATGTATTAAAAAGACTCAGTCTGTGTTTTAAGAAGTTCTAGGCATATTATCAGTTTTTCGCCTGTCATATTAATTAAATAGTGGTTCATATGTTTACACTTTAATAGGATTGTACATAAGTACCACTCCTACCACCAAAAGACTGTGTCCCATCTCCACCCCCCCACCCCCACCTCCCCACCCCCGGGCCATGCCAGGAAGCCCAATGGCCACCCTCCCCTTCACCACAGTGTTTTTACATTGGTGCCCTGCTCTCGATTTAATCAAATCCTGCTTTTAGTTTCCCATTCTGTTCTTCTGTTGATGAGTGGGGACATCCCATACTCATCTTTATCTTTCTGTCTTAGCTGACTTAACATAATTCCTGCTAGCTCTGTCCAAGATGGTCAGATAAGGTGGGCTCATTGTTCTTAATAGCTGCATAGTATTCCATTGTGTAGATGTACCACAACTGTCTCAGCCACTCATCTGCTGCTGGGCACCTGGGTTGCTTCCAGGTTTTAGCTATTATGATTGTGTTGCTATGAACATAGATGTACACACATCTTTTTGGTTGGGCATTATAGAAACCTTGGGGTATACAAAACAAAAATCAATTCCAAATGGATCAAAGACCTGGATGTCAGACCGGAAACTATCAAATACTTAGAGGAAAACATTGGTAAGGCACTTTCCCACCTAAACCTCAAGGACATCTTTGATGAAACAAACCCAATTGCAAGAAAGACTAAAGCAGAAACAAACCAATGGGACTACATCAAATTGAAAAGCTTCTGCACAGTCAAAGAAACTATCACACAAACAAAAAGACCCCTCACAGAATGGAAGAAGATCTTCACATGCCAAACATCAGACAAGAGACTAATCACCAAAATATACAGAGAACTCAACAAACCTAGCACCAAAAAAGCAAATGACCCCATCCAAAAATGGGCAGAGGATATGAACAAGACATTCACTTCAGAGGAGATCCAAAAGGCTAACAAACATATGAAAAACTGTTCCAGGTCGCTGATTGTCAGAGAAATACAAATAAAGACAACATTGAGATACCTCCTCACTCCTGTGAGAATGGCATACATCAAAAAGGACAGCAGCAACAAATTTTGGAGAGGCTGTGGGGATAGAGGAACCCTTCTACACTGCTGGTGGGAATAAAAATTGGTCCAGCCTCTCTGGAGAGCAGTCTGGAGAATTCTCACAAGGCTAGACATAGACCTTCCATATGAGGGGCACAATCCTACACAATTCACACCACCAGAACTCTGTATTCCATTCCCTCCCTTGAAAGCCTTCCTGTTCTTTATCCCTCTGGTTGTATGGACCAAAATTCTTTAACCCTTCCTTCCACTGGGGGAATTTCTTATCCTCACTACTTTCATTTGCTCATTTGATTATATTAAAAAAAATAGCAGCACAATGTGAGGCACTGATTATTCATGAGTTAAGCAGTTTCCTTCATTAAAAAACCCACAATAGGGTAGTTGGGCGGTAGCTCAGCAGGTTAAGTGCACATGGCGCCAAGCGCAAGGAATGCATAAGAATCCCTGTTTGAGTCCCAGGCTCCCCACCTGTAGGGGAGTCTCTTCACAACCGGTGAAGCAGGTCAGCAGGTGTCTATCTTTTTCTCCCCCTCTCTCTCTTTCCCTCCCCTCTCCATTTCTCTTTGTCCTATCCAACAACGATGACATCAACAACAACAAAAATAACTACAACAATTAAATAGGCAACAAAAAGGAAAATAAGTAAAATATATTTTTAAAAAAACACAATAGGGAGTCTGGCGGTAGTGCAATGAGTTAAGCACATGTGGTGCGAAGCTTAAGGACCAGAGTATGATCTTGTTGGAGCCCCTGGCTCCCCATCTACAGGTGAGTCACTTCACAGGCTGAGAATCAGGTCTGTAGGTGTCTAACTTTCTCTCTCTCTCTTTCTGTCTCTCCCTCTCTGTCTTCCCCTCTTCTCTCCATTTCTCTCTGTCCTATCTAACAATAGCGATATCAATAACAACAACAATAAGAAACAACAAGGGCAACAAAAGACAAAATAAATAAAAAATAAATAAAACAAACAAACAAAAAAACAAGCCACAATAATGACTAATCCTTGGCTGCTAGTAAATCACCTTTCAGTCGATCATCCTGTAAGCAGCTGCTATTTTGGTGAAAAGTGTTGTCATTGTTTTGTTTTGTGGTTTATAATAACATTGTCCTTCATAAAGGAAAACAAAACAATTAAAAATCCAGTATAAAATCCCAGAATGACATCCGTTTGCTGTCATGCTAATGTATCTCTCCATGGTTTCACAAATCATTTCAGCTTCACAGCAGACTTGTCAAGGAAGATGCTTGTTCAAACAATTGATAGGGTTCTCTTTAGTCACTACTTTGCTTTCAAGTCAGAGTCCTCACTTCTAGATGGAAAAAAGTGTAGGGAAGATGATAACTTTCTTTTATGTGTTTTAGTTCTTATTACATAAGTAGAAATTACTTTGGTATCTCTTTTATGAACTGCTAATGAGAATTGTTATGAACTATACCATTTATCCAATAAATAAAATGATGTATATAGTTTTAAGTTTTTATTACTGAGTTAGTAATGATTAACAAGATTATGAGATTTCTGGGGTAGAATTCCATAAAGTTCCCAACACCTGAGTTCTGTCTTTCATCCCCTTTATTGGAAGATTTCTTATTCTTTATCCCTCTGGGAGTATGGATAAATCTATATATTTCCTTAAGTAACTTTAAAAACAAGTATCTTTTAAACTAGGTCTGATCTTGTTGGTAATTTTTTTCTTGAATAGATAAAAATCTGTGTATACCTGTATGTGTACATTGTATATCTAACAGTTCTTAGGATATTTTACAAAGTGTTTTCAAGGTTGACATCATATTTAGCTTTCTGAAAAGTAGAGTGGTGATTCTAATGTCTGTCGCTCCCAAACAAAATGTGAAATATTCTGGCTGTGATTTTCCTGGAAATCAATTAAGATGGAAAACTTGCTTCCCATAGATATTTGTGATTGCAAATATAGTCAAATAAAGGGATGCTTGATTTCCAGGTATTCATTCATACATAATATAAACCTGAAGCCTGATTTTTTGGCAAGGTGGAGCTAAATAAATTTTTATGTAATTCAAACATTTTAATATGCAAGAACTTTCCTTTTTTTCCCCTTTTCTCAGACAAGCATACAACTTTAAAATAAAAATGCCTGCTTAGTTTTATTTTCATTTTTTTCCAGCAATCTTTGAGAAAATGTTAAAAGTTTCTCTGATAAGTTTAACAACTTTTTTAACAAAAATAATAAATCCAGAGGTTAAGTGATTATGTACTTTCTTTATACTTACAACAAACAGACTTACTTTAAATTTACTTTGAATTAGTGAATGTTCTATTGCATGAAGCACCTGCGAGTTAATAAAATGATTATTTCTATTTTCACATGTGACCCAAATTTATGTTAGCCTAGGACACCTAAGTTTTCTTGAAACAGAATTACTTTAATGAACTAATGACCAATGCAGGCATGTGCAAAATTTCCTGCCAGGCTAGCTTCGAGGGCAGGAGAGAGAGAGATGACCAGGGTCTCATGGCTGAGTGGTATGCAGTTCAGTCTTTATTCATGTGGAACACAGCACAATCTAAGCTATCTGTAATCACAATCCTATCCTTATAGATCCTGAAGCAGAAGTGTCAGGTCCGAAGAGGATGTATGCAGGATAGGGGGTGGGGAGAAGGAAAAAGTGTGCAAAACAGTGAGGATTAAACCAATGTCCTGGAGGAAGGGCGGCGCTTAGTTAACAGTGGTTATGTAAATAGAATACAGTGTTAAGCAAGGGGGACTAAACCAATGAAACAGAAGGGGTCTTAGAAGCAGAATTTAGAAGCAGACCAACAATTTCCCATCATGGTGTAGGGAGAAAATTATGACACATCTAATTACATTATTTATTTTAAAATTAATGAACAGATATTCATAATACAAAAGTAAAGAAATATCCTGGACTTATGTAGAAATTATATGCTTTTAAGGATGCTCAACATGTCTGTGTAATGCTTGAGATATCATATCAATTTCACAGTGTTGTTTTCAGTTTTCATTATCTTTCAGTGTAGTAAATACTTACACTTAACTACAAGCTACAGTTTATCTGTCTCTTTGAAAATATTTATTTTTAACTGAAATATTCTTCAAAATTAACAGTTATTCTTTTTAAAAGATGCCCTCAAGTAAATCATTGTTCTGAGATAAAACTAAATTGTACGAAATAAAAAGTAAGAAAACTGCAAGAGAAACTTCTGGAGGTGTGGCCATAAGTAGCAGTAAATTCACGGTGGCTACCCTATTGACTAGGTAAAGCAACAAGAAAAAAGTTCTTGAAACATTTCAGAACTACAACTGTGACTCCAAAAGAAATTTATCCAGTTGCAGATGGGCACAGGCATATGGAGAGAGAGGATGGAGAAGAAAGAAAAAGAGACTCAAGACAGATACAGTCCATCAGGGTAGCCAAGGCCATCTCAGAAGCTACCTAACTAAGTACAACTTCAGTTATAGAAGGTGGGAATTTCTGGATGCCTAATCTGTGACTTCAGGGGGCAGTAGGAGATTGAAATGAGTTAACAGGATTAACTAAATTAACTGAATAGAATTAGCTTTCCTCTTCATAGTCAATTTTTAAAGGACCATTAAGGAAAAATAACAATGATGCACTATTTCAATGTGGCATTATATTCGACAAAAATCTATATTATGTGATTAAAGTATCTACATTATATAAAGTATTTATTATTATTATTTCATGTATGTATGAGATAAAACTCAGGTTTAAGCCCCCTGTTCCCACCTGCAATAGGAAGGCTTTGCAAGTGATGAAGCAGTGTGACAGGTGTCACTCTTTCCCTGTCCATCTACACCTTCCCTCTCACTTTCTGGCTGTTTCTGTCCAATAAATAAATAAATATAATTAAAAAATTAAAAAGAAACTACACAAGAATAACTAAATAAAGATAATAAAAATAAATTTTCTTTAAATCGTATACCATCTATTTAAAACTTTATCTCTAAAAATATTCTAACACAAATTAAATACTATTTGCACATTTTCTGTTGCTATATATCTATGTATATGTATATATACCCCTTTTCACAGAAATTTTGTAAACAAAAGTTTGTTTTTTATTACACATTTGTGTTTTATTATAGTTCTATAAATATGGATGCACTTTATAATACCCACGGTGCTACATCTCACAAAAATTTGATATATGAAGCTGCAGGACAATAAAATCTTGTCACATTTTCATAGCAAAGTCTATTTCATTGGTATAGAAAATTATTTCAGGGGCCCGGTGGTGCCACATTTGGCTAAGCACAAATATATACAGGATCCAGGTTCATGCCCTGCTCCCCACCTGCATGGGAAGCATTTTATGAGCAATGAAGTAGGTATACAGGTGTCTATGTTTATCCCTCTCTCTATTTCCTCCTCCCCTCTCAATTTCTTTCTATTAAAAATATTAATTAAAAATTTAAAATGTCTACCAGAGGCAATGAATTTGTAGTGAAGGCACTGAGCCCCAGCAATAACCCTGGTAGAAAGAGAGAGAAGAAAATTATTTCCACTTAAGCAGTCACTATACATAATCAGTTAATGACCTACTTGACAGTGATTTCTGTTTTTAGTATTTTATTAATTACTACTGAATAGAGACAGAAATTGAGAAGAGGGAAGAAATAGAGAGGTAAAGAGAGAGACATTTGTAGTCGTACTTCACCTCTGCTGAATCTTCCCACAGTAGACCAGGAACTTGAACCTGGGTCCTTGCATATATATAGTAAAGTGTGAGCTTAACCAAATGTACAAACCACTTGGTCCTGACCATGGGTTTTGAGATCTATTTACTTTCAAGACACTATATAAATAGACATTCCCAAAATTTAATTAAGAAGAATATACTTACAATATGGGTTTTTAGCTGTGAGTTAATGTTATAAAGTGTTTATTCAATTATTTAAATAATGTTATTGGACTAATAATGTTTTATAAGACAGTAATGAGTAAGCATGAGTACAGTTTCTTATCTCGCTATGATAGGTGTCTGAACACTACACCCACCACCAAGCCAAGTCTCTCTTCACCACTATGTCCTGGCTACCTAACATTTGTTCTTTCACCCTCATCTCCCCATAGTCCAGTCTTTTGCTTTACTGCAATATAGTTCACTCAGTCCAAGTTGCATTCTGATTCCTCATTGCTCACCTTGTTTCTGACTTATTATTTATAAGACAGATAATCTATTACTGGCATTCTCCAACTTATCTCACTTAGCATGATTCTTTTAAGTTCCATACAAAATATAGAAAAGGATATTTCTTCTTATCTTTCAACTTTTCATAATTTCTTACAACTGTGTAAAAGCAATTTTTTCCTAATTATTATCTTTATTTGTTGGATGGAGACAACCAGAGATTGAGAGGGAAAGGGAAAATATGGAAAGAGACAGAGAAACACCTGCAGCCCTGCTTCACCACTTGTCAAGCTTTCCCTCTGCAGTTGGGATCTGGGGGCTCAAACCTAGTTCTTTGTGTATTGTAACATGTGCACTCAACCAGGTGTGCCACTACCTGGACCAAAAGTGTGTGTGTGTGTGATTTTTTAACAGATGAAGATATTCTAAAATATTCGAAAAAATGTTGCTCTGGTATTGGAAGCAGAAATTTATTGTGGTGTTTTCTTTTTCAGACAACCTTTAGATAATAAAAGGGCTGTGGAACACACATGTCATTATGCTGAAGGACCCGGATTCAAGCCACCAGCAGGGGGAAAGCTTCACAAGCAGTGAAGCAGTGCTGTAGGAATTTCTTTTACTTCCTCTTTATCTCCCTATTCCCTCTCAATTTCTCTCTGTCTCTAGTCAATAAAATACAAATTAATAAAAACTATAAAAACAATAAAGCAAATATCAATATTTTATTTCTTTCCTTTAGTGAAGTAACAAACAAGAGAAATAGAGATAATAATTGTAAAGTCAGTTTTGGTAAGATAACTGTTAATTTTTTTTTTGCTGTTTAAATAATAACTTAAGGGATCCAGGAAGTGGCTCACCTGGCTAAGTGCACACATTACAGTGCTCAAGGATCCAGGTTCAAACAAATACTACCAGAAGTTTGGGATGGATAGGAGCACACTTGAGACTGTCCACCCGACCTGTTATGGTCAACCATATGATAGCTGTCTGAATTTATTCATTCTATATACTGGGAGACATCTAATCTCAGGGTCCTGGCAACTGGCTAATGTTCTCTACTCTAGCATCTCTATTTTTTAAATATATTTTTATTTATTTATTATTAGAGACAGAGAGAAATTGAGAGAGGAGATAAAGGGGTAGAGAGACAGAGAGACACCTGCAGCACTGCTTCACCACTCGTGAAGCTTTCTCCCTGCAGGTGGGGACCAGGGGTTTGAACCCAGGTCCTTGTGCACCCCGATTTGAATGCTTAATCAGGAGTGCCACTGCCTGGCCCCTACTCTAGTATCACTATCAGTGTGTGCTTGTACTTTTTTCTAAACTTTTTATGTTTTTTATTACCTCTATTTGTTTATTGGATAGAGACTGCCAGAAATTGAGTGAGATGGAAGGGGTAGATAGAGAGGGAGAGAGAGAGAGAGACACCTGTAGCCCTTCTTCATCACTTGTGAAGCTTTCCTCCTGCAGGTAGGGATCAGGGGCTCAAACCCAGGCCCTTGTACATTGTAACATGTACACTCAGTCAGTTGCACTACCGCTAGTTCATGTGCTGGTACTTTTGTGCTTGAATTTTTACCTGACTGGTGCACCTCATCACGCTTTCTTTATTCTCCTAACTTCAAATACTGGGGACTATAGACCAGTCCCTATGTGGATAAGATTCTAAAGGGTTCTCAAACACTAGAATGAAGTAGCTAAGTAAAGAAGCACTGCTCAATAGTCAAAACATCACCTGGATTATTAAGAAATATGTGTGCACTGTGAATTTTACTTTCTTTCTTGTCTTTGTTTGGTACTGCTTTTTATGCTACACTAACAATGAGCTTTCTTATATTTTAATATTTAGGAGTGTAAATTTAAATATATTGGAATATTTCAAAGCTATTTTTATTTAATGTTCAAACACTTTTTTTTACTTATCAGAATGTCTTATGAAAAATTTTAAATGTGTTCCAATATTGTTCTGCACTCCTTGATTCCTGACTCATGCCTGTATATTGTCATTACTTAAATGTTACTCTCAGCTACTTTGATAAGAAAACCTCTTGCAGGTTTTCTGTTTATCTCTCAGACTTTTCTGCTAGCCTTGCTAATGTCCTTATTTTTTGCATAGTAAGAGGGACTTTGGCTTACATTTTATACCACAAAGCTTGTGCGAACA
>NW_026647689.1:0-15209 GCF_950295315.1 Erinaceus europaeus | reverse complement strand
GGCTCCTGTGGTTGCTAGGCCACGGGGACCCCGCCCATCCAGTTGACCAGCAGCCATGACCCCCACTCTCAACTTGACCTTGAGGGGTGGTGGCCAGCCACCAGAGCCAGAGCCCCAGGCCAAAGCAGGTGCAGGTCAGCCGGGCCAAGGGGTTATGGGCAGATTGGTGTGTGTCTGGGCATGGGGCTGGCATCTGAGATCCAGGGCTGGGGACCAAGGTCCGCCAGGCCCCTGTCCCACCATTTGCACTGACACACAGTCTTGCTGACTGACTGACAGTCCCCGCCCCAGAGATACCCACACCAGGTCCCTGGGTGCCCTGAGCTGCCCCGGAGGATTGGTGGGTGCCTGCCTGGACACATGCCTCCGTAAGGGAGGCCTCTATTAATCCCATTGCCTACTGATAGCTGCCCTCCTGCCCCTCCTCCTCCTCCTGCTCCTCCTCCTCCTCCTCCTCTTCTTCCTCCTCCTCCTCCTCCTCCTCCTCCTCCTCCTCCTCCTCCACCTCCTCCTCCTTCTCTTCCTCATCCTCAGAGGGACTCACTCAGGGCCCTTGGTCTAGGCAAGCCAGGGCTGCTGCTCTGGCTGCTGCAGCTTCTATCCAGTGGGTGGGTGCAGGAATCTGTTCCTGTCAATCCCTGGTTCCTGGGACCTTCCACGCCTCCAGCTCCCCCCACTCTCTACTCCAGACCCCTCCACAAGGATGCCCCCTTTCCCCTTGCCCTCTCTCCCCAGGCTCCCCAACTAACATCTACTGTGTGCCTCCCTGCACTACTTTACTGCCACCCTGCTTCTGCGCTTCAGCCCTGGGGGCCCAGAGCCAGCCCAGCTGCCATCTCACCGTCCAGCAGGGGGACCTGCCCTAACCCCCTGCCACCACACCCACACACACTGCCCTGCACACACTCACGGGCTCCCGTGCCTGCAGCCTGCCTCTGAAACAGTCTCCTTCTGCCCCCTAGCCCCCTTACAGCCTCTGCCACGGCCCCCCACAGACACCTGGGCATGAGCAGCACAGACATGCAACAAGCTCCACTCGCCCCTACTCCATTTGCTCTATGGTTGGTCAAGAACCTTTTTTGCATGCTGTAGGGGAGGGAGTTGAGAAAGTCCAATGTCCTGGGGAGCAAGAACTGCAAACAGTCCATCTACAATGTAACATTTGGTTCTCAGGCCGCCCAATCCCTAGTGCGCTGTGCAGACTTTTGACTGGCAAAAACACTCCATCTGAGAGTGAGATCTGGCTGGGCTAGTGGCTCTTTCTGTGGACTAGGACACAGAAAGACAGGGTTTTCAGGTTCAAAACCTGTACTTCCCAGAAGATGGTCATTCGCTACGGGTAAAAAAAAAAAAAAAAAAAGGTTTTTTATTTATTATTTTTCCCCCTGCCTGGGTAACCTGTCTGCTGCTTGTTTCTCAGTGGAAAAAGGGAAAGATCTTTTTTGGAGGGAAAAGGACCAAAATGCAGGCAGGTGGACTCCGTGGACGGTGGATGGGGAGTTTACTCCTGCCCTGGCACTAGAGCCCCAGCTGCTGTTCCAGGTGCTCTCTGATACCAGAGATCTCCGTGTGTCGTGTCATGACACTGTCTCCAGGACTGACCCTCAGGATAAGGAGATTTTAAACGAGGCAGGTCATATTGCCTTCAAAAGTAAATCCAGGGAGGTTTGGCTGTATGTCAGAGGGTTAAGGCCTTGTGGCGCTCTCGAAAAGAGGGGACAGGTGGAAGGGTCTGGGGTCTGGTGCCCAGACCCCCACCTGCAGGGGAGTCGCTTTACAGGGTGTGAAGCTGGTCTTTAGGGGCTCTATCTTTCTCTCCCACTCTGTATTTCCCCTGCTCTCTCCTTTTCTCTGTGTCTGATGCAAGGTCAAAACAACAACAACAACCACAACAATAACCACCACAGTGACCAAGCAACAAGGGCAGCGAAAGGGGAATAAAAGAGTGCAGGGGCTGTGGATTATTTGTGGCGCAGGCACTGAGCTGAGGCAATAACCCCTTGAGGCAATCAATCAATAAATCAACGAATAAGTAATACAGGTAACAGAGATGTATATGTCCCTGTGTGCTTCCAGAGTTAATGTAAATGCACTTTTGTTTATTTCTTCATTTATTTATTACCTTGCCACGAGAATTTCTTTTCATTGCTAAAAAAAAAGTGTCCCATCAAGGGTACCAGGTGGTGCCACACCCAGTTAAGCACTCATGTTACAATGCAGGGGGACTGGGCTTCAAGACCCTGGTCCCCACCTGCCGGGGGAAGTCTTTACAAGTGGTGCAGAAATGCTACAGGTGACTCTCTCTGTGTCACAAACTCTCTATCCCTCCCTTCCCTCTCAATTCCTGTCTATTTATTCCAGTAAATAATCAAGAAAATTGAAAGTAAAAAAAGAAAAAGGAAAAGGAAATATTCCACTACTTCAATGGGGCTACTCAGGACAATGCTTTCCTTGTTAAGATCCTCATAGCATAGCATATGCAGAAAGGCAAAGACGCCATGTATTTTTTAACCCAGTTTTTATATTTATTTATTTATTTATTTATTTATTTATTAAGTGCTTATTCATTTTTGTTATTGATGAATTAATGTTTTACATTTGACATAGACTCTGGCTCTGACACCAGCGGTCTCAAGTACCCCTAGATGGTACTCTGCCTCTACAAAACCAATACATTGAGCTATCCATGCATCCATCCATCCACCCATCAATCTATACATCCATCCATCCATCCATCCATGCATCCATCCATCCAGCCAGCCAGCCATCCATCCATCCATCCATCCATCCATCCATCCATCCATCCACCAGTCAACCAAGCTAAGTACAAAAGGAGATCTCTCCTTGAATGGTGAAGACAAACCAGGATGCATAGGTAGGTTGCAAAGGGGCGAGTTCGGCTGAATAGGGCAGAGGGGCTGAACCAGGGAATGTGTTGGGGGGTGTGGGTGTGGTGAGCTGGAGATCTGTGAGTTGGGTCACCTCTGGGGCAGGGAGGGGGTGGAAGGGGTTGCGAACAGCTGTCACTGGAGAACCATCACAAGTGCTGGAGCTGTTGAGCAGGGCACCCGCAAGAGAAGACAGACAAAGGAGAGAAGCAAAGTGCAGAGGAGAGGAGAGGGGAGAGGATGGTGAGGGCAGGAGAGGACAGGAGAGGACAGGAGAGGACAGGAGTGGAGGGGACCTGAGAAACCTACCTGGACAAAGGCAACATACAGACATCCAGGAGGGCAGGCAGGCATGCAGGCAGCTCTGGCCTGGGCTCCCTGGATCCCGGGCACAACTCCACCTGTCTTCTCTTGGCTGCCAGCCCTTAGGTCCCTTGTCGGTCAGCACTGGCTTCCCATCCTTCCGTCCCTCTGTGTCAGGGCCCAGGCGTCTGGGCGCTGCTGGCTGACCGAGTGGCAGGGCAGTTGGGCTGCCCAGTGCCAGTGTGGCCAGCACAGAATGCCAGGGGCTAGGACATCACAGAGGGCTCCTGTGGTTGCTAGGCCACGGGGACCCCGCCCATCCAGTTGACCAGCAGCCATGACCCCCACTCTCAACTTGACCTTGAGGGGTGGTGGCCAGCCACCAGAGCCAGAGCCCCAGGCCAAAGCAGGTGCAGGTCAGCCGGGCCAAGGGGTTATGGGCAGATTGGTGTGTGTCTGGGCATGGGGCTGGCATCTGAGATCCAGGGCTGGGGACCAAGGTCCGCCAGGCCCCTGTCCCACCATTTGCACTGACACACAGTCTTGCTGACTGACTGACAGTCCCCGCCCCAGAGATACCCACACCAGGTCCCTGGGTGCCCTGAGCTGCCCCGGAGGATTGGTGGGTGCCTGCCTGGACACATGCCTCCGTAAGGGAGGCCTCTATTAATCCCATTGCCTACTGATAGCTGCCCTCCTGCCCCTCCTCCTCCTCCTGCTCCTCCTCCTCCTCCTCCTCTTCTTCCTCCTCCTCCTCCTCCTCCTCCTCCTCCTCCTCCACCTCCTCCTCCTTCTCTTCCTCATCCTCAGAGGGACTCACTCAGGGCCCTTGGTCTAGGCAAGCCAGGGCTGCTGCTCTGGCTGCTGCAGCTTCTATCCAGTGGGTGGGTGCAGGAATCTGTTCCTGTCAATCCCTGGTTCCTGGGACCTTCCACGCCTCCAGCTCCCCCCACTCTCTACTCCAGACCCCTCCACAAGGATGCCCCCTTTCCCCTTGCCCTCTCTCCCCAGGCTCCCCAACTAACATCTACTGTGTGCCTCCCTCCACTACTTTACTGCCACCCTGCTTCTGCGCTTCAGCCCTGGGGGCCCAGAGCCAGCCCAGCTGCCATCTCACCGTCCAGCAGGGGGACCTGCCCTAACCCCCTGCCACCACACCCACACACACTGCCCTGCACACACTCACGGGCTCCCGTGCCTGCAGCCTGCCTCTGAAACAGTCTCCTTCTGCCCCCTAGCCCCCTTACAGCCTCTGCCACGGCCCCCCACAGACACCTGGGCATGAGCAGCACAGACATGCAACAAGCTCCACTCGCCCCTACTCCATTTGCTCTATGGTTGGTCAAGAACCTTTTTTGCATGCTGTAGGGGAGGGAGTTGAGAAAGTCCAATGTCCTGGGGAGCAAGAACTGCAAACAGTCCATCTACAATGTAACATTTGGTTCTCAGGCCGCCCAATCCCTAGTGCGCTGTGCAGACTTTTGACTGGCAAAAACACTCCATCTGAGAGTGAGATCTGGCTGGGCTAGTGGCTCTTTCTGTGGACTAGGACACAGAAAGACAGGGTTTTCAGGTTCAAAACCTGTACTTCCCAGAAGATGGTCATTCGCTACGGGTAAAAAAAAAAAAAAAAAGGTTTTTTATTTATTATTTTTCCCCCTGCCTGGGTAACCTGTCTGCTGCTTGTTTCTCAGTGGAAAAAGGGAAAGATCTTTTTTGGAGGGAAAAGGACCAAAATGCAGGCAGGTGGACTCCGTGGACGGTGGATGGGGAGTTTACTCCTGCCCTGGCACTAGAGCCCCAGCTGCTGTTCCAGGTGCTCTCTGATACCAGAGATCTCCGTGTGTCGTGTCATGACACTGTCTCCAGGACTGACCCTCAGGATAAGGAGATTTTAAACGAGGCAGGTCATATTGCCTTCAAAAGTAAATCCAGGGAGGTTTGGCTGTATGTCAGAGGGTTAAGGCCTTGTGGCGCTCTCGAAAAGAGGGGACAGGTGGAAGGGTCTGGGGTCTGGTGCCCAGACCCCCACCTGCAGGGGAGTCGCTTTACAGGGTGTGAAGCTGGTCTTTAGGGGCTCTATCTTTCTTTCCCACTCTGAATTTCCCCTGCTCTCTCCTTTTCTCTGTGTCTGATGCAAGGTCAAAACAACAACAACAACCACAACAATAACCACCACAGTGACCAAGCAACAAGGGCAGCGAAAGGGGAATAAAAGAGTGCAGGGGCTGTGGATTATTTGTGGCGCAGGCACTGAGCTGAGGCAATAACCCCTTGAGGCAATCAATCAATCAATCAACGAATAAGTAATACAGGTAACAGAGATGTATATGTCCCTGTGTGCTTCCAGAGTTAATGTAAATGCACTTTTGTTTATTTCTTCATTTATTTATTACCTTGCCACGAGAATTTCTTTTCATTGCTAAAAAAAAAGTGTCCCATCAAGGGTACCAGGTGGTGCCACACCCAGTTAAGCACTCATGTTACAATGCAGGGGGACTGGGCTTCAAGACCCTGGTCCCCACCTGCCGGGGGAAGTCTTTACAAGTGGTGCAGAAATGCTACAGGTGACTCTCTCTGTGTCACAAACTCTCTATCCCTCCCTTCCCTCTCAATTCCTGTCTATTTATTCCAGTAAATAATCAAGAAAATTGAAAGTAAAAAAAGAAAAAGGAAAAGGAAATATTCCACTACTTCAATGGGGCTACTCAGGACAATGCTTTCCTTGTTAAGATCCTCATAGCATAGCATATGCAGAAAGGCAAAGACGCCATGTATTTTTTAACCCAGTTTTTATATTTATTTATTTATTTATTTATTTATTTATTAAGTGCTTATTCATTTTTGTTATTGATGAATTAATGTTTTACATTTGACATAGACTCTGGCTCTGACACCAGCGGTCTCAAGTACCCCTAGATGGTACTCTGCCTCTACAAAACCAATACATTGAGCTATCCATGCATCCATCCATCCACCCATCAATCTATACATCCATCCATCCATCCATCCATGCATCCATCCAGCCAGCCAGCCAGCCATCCATCCATCCATCCATCCATCCATCCATCCATCCACCAGTCAACCAAGCTAAGTACAAAAGGAGATCTCTCCTTGAATGGTGAAGACAAACCAGGATGCATAGGTAGGTTGCAAAGGGGCGAGTTCGGCTGAATAGGGCAGAGGGGCTGAACCAGGGAATGTGTTGGGGGGTGTGGGTGTGGTGAGCTGGAGATCTGTGCGTTGGGTCACCTCTGGGGCAGGGAGGGGGTGGAAGGGGTTGCGAACAGCTGTCACTGGAGAACCATCACAAGTGCTGGAGCTGTTGAGCAGGGCACCCGCAAGAGAAGACAGACAAAGGAGAGAAGCAAAGTGCAGAGGAGAGGAGAGGGGAGAGGATGGTGAGGGCAGGAGAGGACAGGAGAGGACAGGAGAGGACAGGAGTGGAGGGGACCTGAGAAACCTACCTGGACAAAGGCAACATACAGACATCCAGGAGGGCAGGCAGGCATGCAGGCAGCTCTGGCCTGGGCTCCCTGGATCCCGGGCACAACTCCACCTGTCTTCTCTTGGCTGCCAGCCCTTAGGTCCCTTGTCGGTCAGCACTGGCTTCCCATCCTTCCGTCCCTCTGTGTCAGGGCCCAGGCGTCTGGGCGCTGCTGGCTGACCGAGTGGCAGGGCAGTTGGGCTGCCCAGTGCCAGTGTGGCCAGCACAGAATGCCAGGGGCTAGGACATCACAGAGGGCTCCTGTGGTTGCTAGGCCACGGGGACCCCGCCCATCCAGTTGACCAGCAGCCATGACCCCCACTCTCAACTTGACCTTGAGGGGTGGTGGCCAGCCACCAGAGCCAGAGCCCCAGGCCAAAGCAGGTGCAGGTCAGCCGGGCCAAGGGGTTATGGGCAGATTGGTGTGTGTCTGGGCATGGGGCTGGCATCTGAGATCCAGGGCTGGGGACCAAGGTCCGCCAGGCCCCTGTCCCACCATTTGCACTGACACACAGTCTTGCTGACTGACTGACAGTCCCCGCCCCAGAGATACCCACACCAGGTCCCTGGGTGCCCTGAGCTGCCCCGGAGGATTGGTGGGTGCCTGCCTGGACACATGCCTCCGTAAGGGAGGCCTCTATTAATCCCATTGCCTACTGATAGCTGCCCTCCTGCCCCTCCTCCTCCTCCTGCTCCTCCTCCTCCTCCTCCTCTTCTTCCTCCTCCTCCTCCTCCTCCTCCTCCTCCTCCTCCTCCACCTCCTCCTCCTTCTCTTCCTCATCCTCAGAGGGACTCACTCAGGGCCCTTGGTCTAGGCAAGCCAGGGCTGCTGCTCTGGCTGCTGCAGCTTCTATCCAGTGGGTGGGTGCAGGAATCTGTTCCTGTCAATCCCTGGTTCCTGGGACCTTCCACGCCTCCAGCTCCCCCCACTCTCTACTCCAGACCCCTCCACAAGGATGCCCCCTTTCCCCTTGCCCTCTCTCCCCAGGCTCCCCAACTAACATCTACTGTGTGCCTCCCTGCACTACTTTACTGCCACCCTGCTTCTGCGCTTCAGCCCTGGGGGCCCAGAGCCAGCCCAGCTGCCATCTCACCGTCCAGCAGGGGGACCTGCCCTAACCCCCTGCCACCACACCCACACACACTGCCCTGCACACACTCACGGGCTCCCGTGCCTGCAGCCTGCCTCTGAAACAGTCTCCTTCTGCCCCCTAGCCCCCTTACAGCCTCTGCCACGGCCCCCCACAGACACCTGGGCATGAGCAGCACAGACATGCAACAAGCTCCACTCGCCCCTACTCCATTTGCTCTATGGTTGGTCAAGAACCTTTTTTGCATGCTGTAGGGGAGGGAGTTGAGAAAGTCCAATGTCCTGGGGAGCAAGAACTGCAAACAGTCCATCTACAATGTAACATTTGGTTCTCAGGCCGCCCAATCCCTAGTGCGCTGTGCAGACTTTTGACTGGCAAAAACACTCCATCTGAGAGTGAGATCTGGCTGGGCTAGTGGCTCTTTCTGTGGACTAGGACACAGAAAGACAGGGTTTTCAGGTTCAAAACCTGTACTTCCCAGAAGATGGTCATTCGCTACGGGTAAAAAAAAAAAAAAAAAAGGTTTTTTATTTATTATTTTTCCCCCTGCCTGGGTAACCTGTCTGCTGCTTGTTTCTCAGTGGAAAAAGGGAAAGATCTTTTTTGGAGGGAAAAGGACCAAAATGCAGGCAGGTGGACTCCGTGGACGGTGGATGGGGAGTTTACTCCTGCCCTGGCACTAGAGCCCCAGCTGCTGTTCCAGGTGCTCTCTGATACCAGAGATCTCCGTGTGTCGTGTCATGACACTGTCTCCAGGACTGACCCTCAGGATAAGGAGATTTTAAACGAGGCAGGTCATATTGCCTTCAAAAGTAAATCCAGGGAGGTTTGGCTGTATGTCAGAGGGTTAAGGCCTTGTGGCGCTCTCGAAAAGAGGGGACAGGTGGAAGGGTCTGGGGTCTGGTGCCCAGACCCCCACCTGCAGGGGAGTCGCTTTACAGGGTGTGAAGCTGGTCTTTAGGGGCTCTATCTTTCTCTCCCACTCTGTATTTCCCCTGCTCTCTCCTTTTCTCTGTGTCTGATGCAAGGTCAAAACAACAACAACAACCACAACAATAACCACCACAGTGACCAAGCAACAAGGGCAGCGAAAGGGGAATAAAAGAGTGCAGGGGCTGTGGATTATTTGTGGCGCAGGCACTGAGCTGAGGCAATAACCCCTTGAGGCAATCAATCAATCAATCAACGAATAAGTAATACAGGTAACAGAGATGTATATGTCCCTGTGTGCTTCCAGAGTTAATGTAAATGCACTTTTGTTTATTTCTTCATTTATTTATTACCTTGCCACGAGAATTTCTTTTCATTGCTAAAAAAAAAGTGTCCCATCAAGGGTACCAGGTGGTGCCACACCCAGTTAAGCACTCATGTTACAATGCAGGGGGACTGGGCTTCAAGACCCTGGTCCCCACCTGCCGGGGGAAGTCTTTACAAGTGGTGCAGAAATGCTACAGGTGACTCTCTCTGTGTCACAAACTCTCTATCCCTCCCTTCCCTCTCAATTCCTGTCTATTTATTCCAGTAAATAATCAAGAAAATTGAAAGTAAAAAAAGAAAAAGGAAAAGGAAATATTCCACTACTTCAATGGGGCTACTCAGGACAATGCTTTCCTTGTTAAGATCCTCATAGCATAGCATATGCAGAAAGGCAAAGACGCCATGTATTTTTTAACCCAGTTTTTATATTTATTTATTTATTTATTTATTTATTTATTTATTAAGTGCTTATTCATTTTTGTTATTGATGAATTAATGTTTTACATTTGACATAGACTCTGGCTCTGACACCAGCGGTCTCAAGTACCCCTAGATGGTACTCTGCCTCTACAAAACCAATACATTGAGCTATCCATGCATCCATCCATCCACCCATCAATCTATACATCCATCCATCCATCCATCCATGCATCCATCCAGCCAGCCAGCCATCCATCCATCCATCCATCCATCCATCCATCCATCCACCAGTCAACCAAGCTAAGTACAAAAGGAGATCTCTCCTTGAATGGTGAAGACAAACCAGGATGCATAGGTAGGTTGCAAAGGGGCGAGTTCGGCTGAATAGGGCAGAGGGGCTGAACCAGGGAATGTGTTGGGGGGTGTGGGTGTGGTGAGCTGGAGATCTGTGCGTTGGGTCACCTCTGGGGCAGGGAGGGGGTGGAAGGGGTTGCGAACAGCTGTCACTGGAGAACCATCACAAGTGCTGGAGCTGTTGAGCAGGGCACCCGCAAGAGAAGACAGACAAAGGAGAGAAGCAAAGTGCAGAGGAGAGGAGAGGGGAGAGGATGGTGAGGGCAGGAGAGGACAGGAGAGGACAGGAGAGGACAGGAGTGGAGGGGACCTGAGAAACCTACCTGGACAAAGGCAACATACAGACATCCAGGAGGGCAGGCAGGCATGCAGGCAGCTCTGGCCTGGGCTCCCTGGATCCCGGGCACAACTCCACCTGTCTTCTCTTGGCTGCCAGCCCTTAGGTCCCTTGTCGGTCAGCACTGGCTTCCCATCCTTCCGTCCCTCTGTGTCAGGGCCCAGGCGTCTGGGCGCTGCTGGCTGACCGAGTGGCAGGGCAGTTGGGCTGCCCAGTGCCAGTGTGGCCAGCACAGAATGCCAGGGGCTAGGACATCACAGAGGGCTCCTGTGGTTGCTAGGCCACGGGGACCCCGCCCATCCAGTTGACCAGCAGCCATGACCCCCACTCTCAACTTGACCTTGAGGGGTGGTGGCCAGCCACCAGACCCAGAGCCCCAGGCCAAAGCAGGTGCAGGTCAGCCGGGCCAAGGGGTTATGGGCAGATTGGTGTGTGTCTGGGCATGGGGCTGGCATCTGAGATCCAGGGCTGGGGACCAAGGTCCGCCAGGCCCCTGTCCCACCATTTGCACTGACACACAGTCTTGCTGACTGACTGACAGTCCCCGCCCCAGAGATACCCACACCAGGTCCCTGGGTGCCCTGAGCTGCCCCGGAGGATTGGTGGGTGCCTGCCTGGACACATGCCTCCGTAAGGGAGGCCTCTATTAATCCCATTGCCTACTGATAGCTGCCCTCCTGCCCCTCCTCCTCCTCCTGCTCCTCCTCCTCCTCCTCCTCTTCTTCCTCCTCCTCCTCCTCCTCCTCCTCCACCTCCTCCTCCTTTTCTTCCTCATCCTCAGAGGGACTCACTCAGGGCCCTTGGTCTAGGCAAGCCAGGGCTGCTGCTCTGGCTGCTGCAGCTTCTATCCAGTGGGTGGGTGCAGGAATCTGTTCCTGTCAATCCCTGGTTCCTGGGACCTTCCACGCCTCCAGCTCCCCCCACTCTCTACTCCAGACCCCTCCACAAGGATGCCCCCTTTCCCCTTGCCCTCTCTCCCCAGGCTCCCCAACTAACATCTACTGTGTGCCTCCCTGCACTACTTTACTGCCACCCTGCTTCTGCGCTTCAGCCCTGGGGGCCCAGAGCCAGCCCAGCTGCCATCTCACCGTCCAGCAGGGGGACCTGCCCTAACCCCCTGCCACCACACCCACACACACTGCCCTGCACACACTCACGGGCTCCCGTGCCTGCAGCCTGCCTCTGAAACAGTCTCCTTCTGCCCCCTAGCCCCCTTACAGCCTCTGCCACGGCCCCCCACAGACACCTGGGCATGAGCAGCACAGACATGCAACAAGCTCCACTCGCCCCTACTCCATTTGCTCTATGGTTGGTCAAGAACCTTTTTTGCATGCTGTAGGGGAGGGAGTTGAGAAAGTCCAATGTCCTGGGGAGCAAGAACTGCAAACAGTCCATCTACAATGTAACATTTGGTTCTCAGGCCGCCCAATCCCTAGTGCGCTGTGCAGACTTTTGACTGGCAAAAACACTCCATCTGAGAGTGAGATCTGGCTGGGCTAGTGGCTCTTTCTGTGGACTAGGACACAGAAAGACAGGGTTTTCAGGTTCAAAACCTGTACTTCCCAGAAGATGGTCATTCGCTACGGGTAAAAAAAAAAAAAAAAAAAAAAAAAAAGTTTTTTATTTATTATTTTTCCCCCTGCCTGGGTAACCTGTCTGCTGCTTGTTTCTCAGTGGAAAAAGGGAAAAATCTTTTTTGGAGGGAAAAGGACCAAAATGCAGGCAGGTGGACTCCGTGGACGGTGGATGGGGAGTTTACTCCTGCCCTGGCACTAGAGCCCCAGCTGCTGTTCCAGGTGCTCTCTGATACCAGAGATCTCCGTGTGTCGTGTCATGACACTGTCTCCAGGACTGACCCTCAGGATAAGGAGATTTTAAACGAGGCAGGTCATATTGCCTTCAAAAGTAAATCCAGGGAGGTTTGGCTGTATGTCAGAGGGTTAAGGCCTTGTGGCGCTCTCGAAAAGAGGGGACAGGTGGAAGGGTCTGGGGTCTGGTGCCCAGACCCCCACCTGCAGGGGAGTCGCTTTACAGGGTGTGAAGCTGGTCTTTAGGGGCTCTATCTTTCTCTCCCACTCTGTATTTCCCCTGCTCTCTCCTTTTCTCTGTGTCTGATGCAAGGTCAAAACAACAACAACAACCACAACAATAACCACCACAGTGACCAAGCAACAAGGGCAGCGAAAGGGGAATAAAAGAGTGCAGGGGCTGTGGATTATTTGTGGCGCAGGCACTGAGCTGAGGCAATAACCCCTTGAGGCAATCAATCAATCAATCAACGAATAAGTAATACAGGTAACAGAGATGTATATGTCCCTGTGTGCTTCCAGAGTTAATGTAAATGCACTTTTGTTTATTTCTTCATTTATTTATTACCTTGCCACGAGAATTTCTTTTCATTGCTAAAAAAAAAGTGTCCCATCAAGGGTACCAGGTGGTGCCACACCCAGTTAAGCACTCATGTTACAATGCAGGGGGACTGGGCTTCAAGACCCTGGTCCCCACCTGCCGGGGGAAGTCTTTACAAGTGGTGCAGAAATGCTACAGGTGACTCTCTCTGTGTCACAAACTCTCTATCCCTCCCTTCCCTCTCAATTCCTGTCTATTTATTCCAGTAAATAATCAAGAAAATTGAAAGTAAAAAAAGAAAAAGGAAAAGGAAATATTCCACTACTTCAATGGGGCTACTCAGGACAATGCTTTCCTTGTTAAGATCCTCATAGCATAGCATATGCAGAAAGGCAAAGACGCCATGTATTTTTTAACCCAGTTTTTATATTTATTTATTTATTTATTTATTTATTTATTTATTTATTAAGTGCTTATTCATTTTTGTTATTGATGAATTAATGTTTTACATTTGACATAGACTCTGGCTCTGACACCAGCGGTCTCAAGTACCCCTAGATGGTACTCTGCCTCTACAAAACCAATACATTGAGCTATCCATGCATCCATCCATCCACCCATCAATCTATACATCCATCCATCCATCCATCCATGCATCCATCCAGCCAGCCAGCCAGCCATCCATCCATCCATCCATCCATCCATCCATCCATCCACCAGTCAACCAAGCTAAGTACAAAAGGAGATCTCTCCTTGAATGGTGAAGACAAACCAGGATGCATAGGTAGGTTGCAAAGGGGCGAGTTCGGCTGAATAGGGCAGAGGGGCTGAACCAGGGAATGTGTTGGGGGGTGTGGGTGTGGTGAGCTGGAGATCTGTGAGTTGGGTCACCTCTGGGGCAGGGAGGGGGTGGAAGGGGTTGCGAACAGCTGTCACTGGAGAACCATCACAAGTGCTGGAGCTGTTGAGCAGGGCACCCGCAAGAGAAGACAGACAAAGGAGAGAAGCAAAGTGCAGAGGAGAGGAGAGGGGAGAGGATGGTGAGGGCAGGAGAGGACAGGAGAGGACAGGAGAGGACAGGAGTGGAGGGGACCTGAGAAACCTACCTGGACAAAGGCAACATACAGACATCCAGGAGGGCAGGCAGGCATGCAGGCAGCTCTGGCCTGGGCTCCCTGGATCCCGGGCACAACTCCACCTGTCTTCTCTTGGCTGCCAGCCCTTAGGTCCCTTGTCGGTCAGCACTGGCTTCCCATCCTTCCGTCCCTCTGTGTCAGGGCCCAGGCGTCTGGGCGCTGCTGGCTGACCGAGTGGCAGGGCAGTTGGGCTGCCCAGTGCCAGTGTGGCCAGCACAGAATGCCAGGGGCTAGGACATCACAGAGGGCTCCTGTGGTTGCTAGGCCACGGGGACCCCGCCCATCCAGTTGACCAGCAGCCATGACCCCCACTCTCAACTTGACCTTGAGGGGTGGTGGCCAGCCACCAGAGCCAGAGCCCCAGGCCAAAGCAGGTGCAGGTCAGCCGGGCCAAGGGGTTATGGGCAGATTGGTGTGTGTCTGGGCATGGGGCTGGCATCTGAGATCCAGGGCTGGGGACCAAGGTCCGCCAGGCCCCTGTCCCACCATTTGCACTGACACACAGTCTTGCTGACTGACTGACAGTCCCCGCCCCAGAGATACCCACACCAGGTCCCTGGGTGCCCTGAGCTGCCCCGGAGGATTGGTGGGTGCCTGCCTGGACACATGCCTCCGTAAGGGAGGCCTCTATTAATCCCATTGCCTACTGATAGCTGCCCTCCTGCCCCTCCTCCTCCTCCTGCTCCTCCTCCTCCTCCTCCTCTTCTTCCTCCTCCTCCTCCTCCTCCTCCTCCTCCTCCTCCACCTCCTCCTCCTTCTCTTCCTCATCCTCAGAGGGACTCACTCAGGGCCCTTGGTCTAGGCAAGCCAGGGCTGCTGCTCTGGCTGCTGCAGCTTCTATCCAGTGGGTGGGTGCAGGAATCTGTTCCTGTCAATCCCTGGTTCCTGGGACCTTCCACGCCTCCAGCTCCCCCCACTCTCTACTCCAGACCCCTCCACAAGGATGCCCCCTTTCCCCTTGCCCTCTCTCCCCAGGCTCCCCAACTAACATCTACTGTGTGCCTCCCTGCACTACTTTACTGCCACCCTGCTTCTGCGCTTCAGCCCTGGGGGCCCAGAGCCAGCCCAGCTGCCATCTCACCGTCCAGCAGGGGGACCTGCCCTAACCCCCTGCCACCACACCCACACACACTGCCCTGCACACACTCACGGGCTCCCGTGCCTGCAGCCTGCCTCTGAAACAGTCTCCTTCTGCCCCCTAGCCCCCTTACAGCCTCTGCCACGGCCCCCCACAGACACCTGGGCATGAGCAGCACAGACATGCAACAAGCTCCACTCGCCCCTACTCCATTTGCTCTATGGTTGGTCAAGAACCTTTTTTGCATGCTGTAGGGGAGGGAGTTGAGAAAGTCCAATGTCCTGGGGAGCAAGAACTGCAAACAGTCCATCTACAATGTAACATTTGGTTCTCAGGCCGCCCAATCCCTAGTGCGCTGTGCAGACTTTTGACTGGCAAAAACACTCCATCTGAGAGTGAGATCTGGCTGGGCTAGTGGCTCTTTCTGTGGACTAGGACACAGAAAGACAGGGTTTTCAGGTTCAAAACCTGTACTTCCCAGAAGATGGTCATTCGCTACGGGTAAAAAA
>NW_026647688.1:0-95376 GCF_950295315.1 Erinaceus europaeus | reverse complement strand
GCTTTGCACCACGTGCACTTAACCTGCTGCACTACCGCCCGACTCCCACGCATAAGATTTTTTTTAAATGTCCCCTGACCCAGTATACACAATGCTGATTTTGACGGGCAGTCATTAACATGCTTGTGGATATATTGAATAAAGTTGGTGTGAAATAGACAACTTGTGTGTTTGAAGGCAAAGAGCCTCAGGCTATTCGGTATGTTTTTCTCCAGTAGACAATTGAGCTTGATAATATGACTGAGTGAGAATAATATGACTCAATGGTTCCTCATTCTAAACCTGCCATTTGTGTGTTCTTGTTGGGCTATGTGGTTTGGTAGACCCTCTCCTGAACATGTCATGTCCTTAGTCCTCTGGAGGCTAGTGCTGAAGAAAGAGCAGCTTTGTTGTTGGAAGGTGACCCAGGGTCTGAGCCACTGAGCAGAGAGTGCATTCAGACTAACAGAAACAGCAATGAATCTGGCTTCTTGTGGCATCAACCTTTTTCTTTCCGTTCTGCTATTCCATTCAGCTTGCAGAAACTGGACTTCTTTAATAGGAGTCTCTCAGTTGTTCGGAGGAAAAAAAAATAATAACTTGTTTCAGCCTTGTATTTCATGATATATTTTCTCAAAGTGTCTTTTTTCTCTTAAAATATATAATTTAAAAAATCAGAGGCAGAGAGGGAGTCACAGAGACCATGGCACTAAAACTTCCTCCACTGTGGTGGGAGCCGAACTCAAAGCTGGGTTGCAATGCAATGCACTATCCAAGTGAACTATCTTTTTGGCCCTAAGCCTTTTAAAATATTTGTTGATTAATGACAGAGAGAGAACACCAGGGCATCACTCTGGCACGCTAGATGCCAGGGATTGAACTCTGAGCCTCATGCTTTTGTAAAACCTCTCTGATCACTAGAGTACAAACTCTTATTTCCTGTGTATGTAGGGGGGTCTGTTGAATTTGGTGGAAGAATGAATAGTTCTGTGACTTGGCTCCTTTGTGTCACAGCTCAGTGTTGTGGGATTGCTCTGGAGGGAAGCATGGTGGTTGGGTCGAGAAGCACGGTGGTTGGGTCGAGAAGCATAGGAAGCATGGTGGTTGGGTCGAGAAGCACAGATTCCGTGGCATCTCAAGGAAGTACTGGCCTCTCTGAGCCTCGGTTTCTTCAGAGGTAGGCTGGACTGGCCACCTTTAAATACTCAGCTAGGGACCCTGCATCTGAGCAGAATAGCACCAAATTACACTCACAAGTGACCTCATGAAGTCCAGCTCCTCCTCACCCACCTAAAGAAGTCTGGGTATTTTTATGAAGGTGCTTGAGAGGTGAGAGGGCTCTAAAGAATGACCTCTGCTCTGTGCAGTGGGGCAGTCCTTGGTGATATGTGTCTTAATTTTAGATTGATTGAAGATAATTAATGTGAAAGACTTGGGCTAGCAGGTGGCTCACCCTGTGGTGTCCATGTAACAATAGGCAGGACCAGGGTTTGAGCACTGGGTCACCACATAGGAAAGCCTTCAGAAAGGAAAGAAGCTTCAAGAGAAGTGGTGAGGTGGTGGAGTGGTGCTGTGGTGTCTCTCTTCTTTTTGCCTCTCTCTGCCTCTCAATCACTGTTTCTCACCCTCTGTCTAAGAGTGGGGGAAAGTTGCCAGGAACAGCAGAGTTATTCAGGCACCGAGACTCAGTGATAACCCTGGTGGAAAGAAGGGAATAGAAAAAGCAAGATAGAGAGAGAGAAGAGGAAAGGAGAGGAGAAGAAGGAGAGGGGAGAATAGGAGAGGAGAGGAGAGGAGAGGAGAGGAGAGGAGAGGAGAGGAGAGGGAGAGGGAGAGGGAGAGGGAGAGGGAGAGGGAGAGGGAGAGGGAGAGGGAGAGGGAGAGGGAGAGGGAGAGGGAGAGGGAGAGGGAGAGGGAGAGGGAGAAGGAGAAGGAGAGGGGAGGAGGGGAAAGGCAGGGAGAGGTAAAAGAAAAGAGCCTGGGGAGATAACATAATGGTTATGCAAAAAAACTTTCATACCTGAGCCACCAAAAGCCCCAGGCTTAATCCCCAACACTACCTTAAACCAGAGCTGAGCAGTGCTCTGCAGTGGAGGGGGGAGAGGGGTGGGGGGAGCTGGAAACTAGAATCCTCATGGTAAATGTAAGGTAGTGTGTACAGATGTTGATTTAGAAGGCTATACACCTGCATCCAACAAATGTTATCACTCAGAATTACTTACATTTGAATACTCAGGTTGCTGTGATCCAGTGGACACAGTGGATAAAGCCTCTGGACCCTCTCTGTCTTCCCCTTCTCCCTCCATTTCTGTCTTATCCAACAACAACGACAATAATAAAACAACAAGGGCAACAAAAGGGAATAAATAAATAATAAATATTTTTTTTAAAAAAAGAGAGAGGGAGACAGAGAGACACCTGAAGACCGGCTTCACCACTTGTGAAGCCTTCCCCCTGCAGTTGGGGAGCCAGGGGCTAGAACCCAGATCCTTGCATGGGTCTTTGAGCTTAGTACTGTGTTGGCTCAACTGGGTGTGCCCCATCTGGTCCCCCCTCTGTCTCTCTAGTTCTCTATCTACCTATCTATCTTCATCTCTCTATCTGAAAAGTGGCTCTAAGTGGTGAAGTCCAGGTGACGACAACAACCAAATCTATATGTGTGTGTGTGTGTGTGTGTGTGTGTGTGTGTGTGTGTGTGTGTGTATGAAAGAGAGAGAGAGAGAGAGAGAATCTTTATGCAGAAATACCATAGAACTAGATTGAGACACCTACACCACTCATGAACTTCTACAGGTGGGAACTGAGGACTTGAACTTGGGTCCTTGTGCATGATAGTGTGTGTACTCTGCTGGGTGAGCCACCACCTGACCCTTTCTTTTATTTCAGAGAGAGAGATTCACAACACTGTTCCAGTGTATATGAATCTTTCCTTGGTGCCTGGGCTTACACAAAGGTCCTTGCTCATGGCATAACACAGTCTCTCCTGGGTGAGCTATCTCCCAGCCCTGCTTGAATTCCTTTGTCATCGCCTACTTGCTATTGGTTGTGCACACTTAATACAACTGACCTAAACTCTTGCATCCTCAAATTCATGACAAAGTCCACCGGTTTATGAGTCTTTGAGATGTCACTCTGATTCAGGTATGTTGAATTACTTTGAGGGAGGAAGGGTGAGTGCCCGCAGTAGGTAGGAAGCTGGGAGTGTCCTGCATGCTGGCCCCATATAAACTAGTCCTGCTATGCTTCACAGACCACATCTACATGGGGGCACGCTCTCTATGACTCTATTCTGTGTGGCTTTATTCTTGGAGAGGGTGCTGGGAGGACCCAGTCATGGCTCATCTCGCAGCTTCTTCTCCCCACCTACCTTCCCTTGAGCACAGCTGGAATCTTTCTGGCAGATATCAAATTTGAGGTAACACTGAGGGCTGGTCTGGCCACTCTGGACATGAGTCCATTGCCTTCATCCTTTGCCAGCCTGGAGACCCAGCATTTGAATGGAACAGCAACAAGGTAGGCTCATAGCTGACCTCATGAACTTCAAGTTCTCCCCACTCACCTAAGTCTGAACTGGGACCGGGGCTCTGGACTGAAAACTCAGTTAATCATGACCATGACCACCGAGACACAGAAAGGAAATACAACAGTACACCTTCTGGGGTGTGGTGATTACACATCCACCTCTGACATGCAAATCTGATGTGTTCTCAAGTATGTCTATCCCCAACCATATATATGAAAAAGTGGCTCAGAGCAGTGAAATCATATATGCATGTGGTCCTGGCTCTACCCTCTTTAGTCCCTTCTGCAAAAGGGTCCCCATATCACAGACACAAGAGGGATTTGGGGACACATTCTAGAGCAGCCAAGCCCCTCCCCTGAGGTCTTTAGAGGTGCAGCAGGCTTCAGAGAAGCTCACATCCACCTCAGTCTCTCCCTGTCTCTCCCTGCTGCCACCATGTCCCATGGCATCAAGGTGAGGAAGCCTAGAGCCCAGGCTAAGTGTTTGGCAGGAAGAGCTGCCACCTGACTCCTGGCTCCAATCCTAAAGCATTTCCCTGAAGATTTTGCTCTTGCTGGTCTCCTAGGGAGAGAACTGGGCTAAGTTCCCTTCCTTGGATTCACTTCTTGGTCCTTTCATTCTAAACCAGGCAGTTCTCTCAGAGACACTGAAATCTGGGGCCCCCGGGCTCCAAGGCATTGGTCTTCCTGCAGGTCCAACCCCCATGATGCAGACACGCTAAGGGGGGCTTGCAGTCTTTGTGCATCAGAGGGTCTTTGCCCCAGCAATTTTACCCCTGGGAACTTACTTTATGCAAAGAATGAGAGTGCCATCCTCTGGGGGGTTTTGCTTGTTTGTTTGTTTTAGGTACACTGCAACATTAACAGTAATAACAAAAGACACAGGGATAAACTTGAATACCCCACTTGAGGATGAACCACATGGTACGTTGCAAGGTGGAATTCCACACAGTCATGTTTCTGGGGGACATTCTATGACAAAGGAGAGATTCATTAATTTTTTTTTCTTTTTTTGCCACCAGGCTTGTTAGTGGGCCTCAGTACATGCCTACACCACTCCACTGTGCCTGGCAACCATTTTTTGATTGAAGGCAAGAGACAGGGAGAAAGAAAAAGAGGGGGGACTGGGCAGTGGTACACACATATCACCATACGCAAGGAACTGGATTCAAGCCCCCAACTCCCCACCTGCAGGGGGGAAGCTTCACAAGCGGTGAAGCAGGTCTGTAGGTGTCTACCTTTCTCTCCCCCTCTTTATCTCCCCTCTTCTCTCAATTTCTCTCTGTCCTGTCAAATAAGAACACAAGTAAAAAATTTAAAAAAAATAAAAAAGGAGGGGAGTCAAGCGGTAGCCCAGCAGGTTAAGTGCACATGGCCCCTGCGGCTACAAACAGACTATGACCCACATAGTCAACGACTGCCACCTCTCCAGATTCAAGGGAGGTCTCGAAACTTTACATCAGGCTCAACCTGACGCTGTTAACTGGCTACAGAAGAAGGGCAAACGCTAGAAGAAGAAGTGCACATGGCACAAAGCTCAAGGACCCCAGTAAGGATCCCGGCTCAAGCCCCTGTCTCCCCATCTGCAGGGGAGTCACTTCACAACCGGTGAAGCAGGTCTGCAGGCGTCTATCTTTCTCTCCCCCTCTCTGTCTTGCCCACCTCTCTCCATTTCTCTCTGTCCTATCTAACAATGATGATGACAGCAATAACAATAATAATAATAGCTACAACAACAATGAAAAACAACAAGGGCAACAAAAAAAGGGGAAATAAATAAATAAATATTTTTTAAAAAAAAGGAAAGATGGCCACCAAGAGTGGTGGGTTCACAGTGCAGGCACAAAGCCCCAGCGATAACTGTGATGACAGAGAGAGAGAGAAAGAGAGAGAGTAGGAGAAAGATGCCTGCAGCACTGCTCCACTGCTTGTGAAACCCCCCCACCCTGCAGGTGTGAACTGGGAACTTGAACCCCAATCCTTGTACATAGTACCACATGTGTTCTACCAGGTCTCTCATTAAATTCTTAAGCAAGAGAAGGTCACAAAACTAAATAAAATGTGACTCTCAAATATTTGAGAGTCACATTTTATTTAGATAGATGTATACGTGGATGGGTAGACAGACAGGTAGGAATGAATGACATCTACATCTTCATGATGTTTCTGCATAATAGGACGCTGAGTTACTTTTGGATTTCTTTATACATGCACCTATTTTTAAAGCTTTCAACATTTGATACTGTTTTTATAGTCAAGAAATCATGAAAAAGCATGGGGAACTGAGGTCTCTGTCCATTTTGCTGTTGACTGCCAGGGTGGTGGAGACAGAAATGTATGTCCCAGCTGGATGTGTGCACTCCCACCCTCCTCAGAGTTCTAGATAATACTCACACTTAATGGTCTGGTCTTAACATCTGTTTTTTTTTTTATTTGTTTGTATATCCATTGGTTATTAAAGATTCTCTTGCGGGGGCTGGGAGTTGACTTAGCAGTGAAACACACACCTTACCAGGTGTGAGCTCTTGGGTTCCACACTCAGCACCACATGGGAGCACCATGGCTAGCAAACACCAACGGTCAAGGGGGTTGGAGCTCCTTGCACAGCACAGCAGTATTTTAGTATTTCTCTCTCTCTCTGTCCTTTGCTTTCTGCTTTTCTTTCTAAAAATAGAGGGTTAAAAATTGAGATGTGGAGGCATCTTGTTGATAAGCCAGAGCTGATCTGTGCTCTGGTCCCTCCCCTCCCACCCACTGTGTGTGTGTGTGTGTGTGTGTGTGTGTGTGTGTGTGTGTACACACGTGCGTGTGTATCTGTCTTTTTCTCTGTATCTCTCATTAAAATGAATAAAACTATTTATTTAAAAAACGTGTGTGGGGGAGACACCTGCAGCACTGCTCCACCACTTGTGAAGTCTTGCCCCTACAGGTGGAGACTGGGGACTTGAACCTGGGTCCTCAGATATGTTCTCTTTTAGAGGAGCCATATCTGCCCCCAGACTTTGGTATCTTAATGAATGGACTAAGTAGGAGAAACAAGTGCCTGCTCTTAGCTCTGCCATTTAGCAATAACAATGGCCATGAGATACATGCCCTCCAGCTGCCCTTCCCTTCTGCTGAGTTCTGGAAACTCCTGTGTCTTTCTGAGGACCTTGCTCTGCCCTCTGCCCTCTGCCCTCTGCCCACTACCCGGAACCAACCCACCCCAGTGAGCTCCCGTTGTCATGCCACTGTGTGCATTTGCCTGTTTCATTCAGACCCACCAAGGAAGGCACGCTTGATGGCTATTAAGGAAAGTGATAGCAATCCCTCGTGTATTTATCTTAGATTATGCGGTCGTTATAAGATGAAGCACCTCAAGCACTCAGTCTGCGGTCGATTTGAAAACAGACGAGTCTCAACAATGAGCTTAAGGGAAGGTGTCAGGTATAAATCTCGTCTTCAAACAGCCAGGGTGCATTCCAGACTTCAGAGGCACTGCTTTGTATAAAGGTGCCCTTCTCTTTTTTCATCCCGCCTTTTCTTTGCGCAGGACCTGGAGGAGGATGAAAGTGCACTGGGGGGTGGGGTTGGTGTGCGTTCATTCGTTTAGTCTGATAATGAGGGTGAGGCTCAGGGGCATGGTAATTTGGCAGCTCCAGGACTTCCTGTAACAGTTTTTGATTTTTTTTTTATCCAAAGACTGCTTAAAGACAAACTTTTTTTTTTTTGTTCATCTGCTGGTCGTTCATTTTCTGCAGGAACCGTGCAATTAATCTTGTTTATATTAAAGAGACAGCTTGCTTTTGTCAGTCTCCCTGGGTTATAATTAATGAAGATCAAAAAAAAAGTTACAAAGACATAATATTTAGCTTTAATGCAGATGAGGCTGGGCAGCAGCTGCCTCAATTAGAGGCACAGAGGGGAAAAGGAATCCCGTTTCCTTTGGAAGACCTCGGATATATTTAAAAGCCAGGATCAGGAGGAGGCCTCATTCCCTCCTCAGCCTCCTCTGCTCGACCTGGTGAAAGATGAGGCTGGGACATCAAATGGTTTGTAACGCCCCATCAATTATGCCCTAAGTGCAGTTACAGGCCCCAAGCGTGTCTCCTCGCTTAGTTGAGGTTTATCCAGGTGTGTGGTTGTGAATCAGAGGCTTGGTGTCTGAACAGCTCTTTGCAGGGAAGGTCTGAAGAAGCTAGGACTGCAGCAGATCCGCTGGGACAGTGGAGCAAAATGTGCAGAGCCTGGGGGCACTTTCTCTAGAGCCCTCTGTTTGAAGGGCTGTTGTTAGGAAGAGCCAAACTGAGCTGCTGAGCTGTTCCGCAAAGGGCAACACCAGCTGCCCTGCCTGTGACTTTCTGACCTGGTGACTAAGCCCTTTGGCTTCCGAAGGAGAGCTTAAAAGACTCCCTTCTGCCTGGAAACCTCAGAGTATGACTTTCATCTGCTCTGTTGGAGATGCTATGGGCATACACCTGGGTGACCACCAGGAAATGTCCTGGAGGTGAGAGGTATGCTGGCTGGGAGCAGAAGTCATGGCAGCCAGCTCAGCCACCTCAGTCACAGAGAGACTGAGACCTGGAGTCATTGTATGTACAAGTGTGAACAAGGACACACAGACAAGGGTAGGGTGGTGGCTTACTGGGAGAGAGCACGTGTCATCATGCATAAGGATCTGGGTTCAAGCTCCCCAGTCTTTGTCTGCTGGGGGGAAACACCACAAGTGGTGGAACAGTGCTGTGTCTCTCTTTCCCTCTATCTCTAGCTTCCTCTTTATCTCTGTCTCTCTCACCCTCTATCAAAAAAAATTTGGCTATGGGGAACACAAGTCATCAGGCACTGAGCTCCAGCAATAAGCTCAGGTAGGAAAAAAAAAAAAAAAGGAAAAGATAAAGAAAATCCGACAGTCATCACTACTCGTGGATCCCACAGACCTGAGATTCCAAATTCAGAACAAGCAGGAAAACAGCCAAACAAGCCATAATCATGTGATTCCCAGCAAATCCAGGCACTGCAAGATGGCAGCTGAGAAAAGAAGCTGTCACATACAGACATCTAATGGAAAATACCAGTCAGCCACCAGCGTGAAAAGCACCGACAAGGCCCCTGGCTCTGCAATGCGGACCTTGAGCCTTGCTACCCAGAAGAACTAGAAAATTATAGAACCTTCTAAATGGGAGGACTTGGTGCATAACTAGCTGCCAGCAGAGATGTCTGGGGTGGCATCAGGAAGACAGCATTCAAAAGTGGACTGTGTTCTTAGCTGAGACTAATCAAAAGCTGTGTCTGGGCTGTGAACATGCTTCTCACAAGCATCTTTTCAAGTCTTAACAATTTATTTTTAAAATTATTTTATTTACTTATCAATGAGAGGGATAGGAAGAGAGAGGGAAAGAACCAGACATCACTCTGGTACATGTGCTGCTGGGGATTGAACTCAGGACCTCATGCTTGAGAGTCCAATGCTTTATCCACTGCGCCATCTCCCGGACAGCAAGTCTTAACAACTTCATGCTCTTTAACTTCCCAATTGAACCTTTTAGAAATGGTAAGGATAGCATCCACTAGACTTAATGATGGCACCATTCAGTGTGACAAAAGTGAACACTGGGATTCAACCTATCATCAGACCTTCTAGGGGACTTAACCATGGTCCATCCACTGGCCCAGGTTGGGAGTATGGATCCACCTGCTAATGCCCATATTCAGCACTGAAGTCTGAGATCCCGAGTTCATTTTCTGGTTTCCCATGTGCCAGAGTGATGTTCTGGTCCTCTCTCTGAGGAATCCTCTGTCTCTCCTCTTTCTAATGAATAAATAAATAAAATATTTTTTAAAGTATATTCCATCTATACAATGGAATACTTTGGAGGCATTGAAAGAATATAATTTGGCAGTAACTAAAGCTACAGTTAGGGGAAAAGGTGGGAAATAAGACAGAATTTCCGGGCTGAGGGTGAGGATGATAGCTGAATATTTTCATACCTAAGGCTCTAATGTCACAAGTTCCATTCTCCTCACCACTATCAAAGTTGAACAGTTCTCTAGTCTCTCTCTCTCTCCCTCTCCCTCTCTCTCTCTCTCTCTCTCTCATGCATGCGCGCATGCACACACTTGCTCTCTTCTGTGTGTGTGTGTGTGTATCTTTCTGTATATCTTCCACTCGTTAAAACAAAATATACTAAAAATAATAATAATAGTGTAAAAAACATCCATACGTAAAAAAAATTCCAAGCTGAGGTATGAAGAGATAACAGTGATTCAGGTCCCAGGTTCAGTACCTGACACCACCATAAGCCAGAGCTGAGCAGTGTTCTGGTATAAATAAGTAAATAAATAAATGAATGAATAAATAAATAAATAAAATGAATCATAACCATGAGAAATGAGTATTGGGTCAGGAGATAGTTCATCTAGTGGAGCACATGGTTTACTGGATGAGACTTCAGGTTCAAACCACATGAGAATACCATGAACAGTGCCAGGGGAGCTCCATGAGTGGTGTCTCTCCTCTCTGTGCCTTTCTCATTCTATCTGATATCAAGAACATAAAAGTTGGTCCTTCCCAGATCAGATCGATGGGATTTATAGTCAATATTTATACCCCTTTCCCATATTTGGGAGCCACTCTCTTCCCTGATCCAGCTTTCTGGTCCTTTTTCCAGCCACGACATCATCTCTCCAGACAATAACTTGGATCCACCTGCATATCAGATTCCAGGCTCAGGAAAAAAACTAGTATAGTCATGGGCCCTTTGGAATACAACTAAAATAGGCCTACTAGCTATCTTCAAAACAGAGACCCCAAATCTTCATCTGCAATATTCCAACCTTTAGGTTCATGATTAGTCAACAATTTGTTTGGCTTTATATATTAACTCTTTTTCAGCCACCAGGTTCCAGATGCTAGCATGATGACAACTGAACTTCCCTGGGAAGATGACCCCACCAATGTGTCCTGGAGCCCTGCTTCCCCAGAGCCCCACCCCACTAGGGAAAGAGAGGTAGGCTGGGAGTATGGATCAACCTCCCAATGCCCATGTTCAGTGGGGAAGCAATTACAGAACCCAGACCTTCCACCTTCTGCATCCCACAATGACCTTGGGTCCATACTCCCAGAGGGTTAAGGAATAGGAGAGTTATCAGGGAAGGGGATAAGATACAGAGTTCTGGTGGTGGGAAATGTGTGGAGTTGTACCCCTCTTATCCTATGTTTTTTGTCAGTGTTTCCTTTTTATAAATAATTTTTTTTTAAAAAAGTTGGTCCCTGGTAATAGAATCCCATATGCATGAGGACAGGACCTGACCCAGCATCAAAAATGAAGAGAGAGAGAGAGAGAGAGATGGCCTGGGAAATATTGCAGTAGATAAAGTATTGGATTCTTGAGTGTAAGGTCCCAAGTTCAATCCCTAGCACTGCATGTGCTAGAGTGATACTTTTGTTTCTCTTTCTCCTTCTCTCCCTTCTTCTCATTAATTAATCTTTTTTTCTAAGGGAGGAATGAACATTGAGAGTCTGAAGTTTTTTTCTGATGAGTGAGACACTGGGAGCTAGAGACTTGGCCTTTGAGAGTCCACTACTGGGGTAAATGCTGCCACTCTGGCACTCTGTAAACCCTGGTTTGAACTTGGGAAGGTCCCAGGCCATTATTTCTATGGTTAACTGCCTTAAAACCACAAGACCTATTTTAAGATTCCATCTGTCAGCTCTTGCCCAGCACACTCAGGTCTTCTTCCCCTTCAAATCATTTTTTTTAAGTTACACTTTATTAGTTATTTAATAGTGATTTATAAGATTATAAAATGACAGGGGTATAATTCCATATAACACCACCAACGTTCTGTGCCTTCAGGCCCCCAACAATAATCATCATAGCTCTCCCAAGGTGCAAGATTTTTTCTTTAAAAATCTCTTTTTTATTTTATTTTTTTATTTATAAAAAGGAAACATTGGCAACACCATAGGATAAGAGGGGTACAACTCCACACAGTTCTCACCATCAGAACTCCATATCCCCTCCCCACCCCCAATAGCTTTCCTATTCTTTAACCCTCTGGGAGTATGGACCCAAGGTCATTAGGGGATGCAGAAGGTGGAAGGTCTGACTTCTGTAATTGCTTCCCCGCTGAACATGGGCGTTGACAGGTCAATCCTTACTCCCAGCCTGCCCCTCTCTTTCCCTAGTCGGGTGGGGCTCTGGGGAAGTGGAGCTCCAGGACACATTGGTCGGGTTGTCTGTCCAGGGAAGTTCAGTTGTCATCATGCTAGCATCTGGAACCTGTTGGCTGAAAGAAGAGTTAACATACAAAGCCAAACAAATTGTTGACTAATCATGAACCTAAAGGCTGGAATAATGCAGATGAAGAGTTGGGGGGATCTCCGTTTTGTAGGTAGCTTAGTAGGCATATTTTAGTTATATTCCAAAGGACCTGTAGCTATACTAGTGTTGTTGTTTTTTTCCTGAGCCTGAAATCTGATATGCAGATGAATCCAAGTTATTGTCTGGAGAGATGATGTCATGGCTGGAAAAAGGACCAGAAAGCTGGATCAGGGAAGAAAGAGAGTGCTCCCAAATATGGGAAAGGGGTATAAATATTGTTAACTATAAACCCCATCGATTTGATGTGATCTGGGGCCCATATTCAGCTTAGGAACCTATGCGACCTCTACATCCCTGTAGATCTAAGCTCACATTCTGTCATGAGTAGGAACATTCCAAGCTGCACCAATATCAGGACCCATCTTCCTCAGGTGTAGCATAGAGTATGTTGTCCATCCTCCCTTCAGAGGATGGACCATTCTCTACCATTGTTGATCCACGTTGAGGAAAAGGTCCTATAGGGGCCCAAAAAGGGGTCTATTGTGTTGTTCCTGATAGAAATGACTGGTAACAATGGAGAGAGGGCTTTATTTGAGGTCTAGGCCCATCATGTCTGTTCGGGAATCTCAGGACTCCCCGGATAGGGCCCCAGCTGATGGGATGGCCTGACAGTGACTAAAGAGTCATCGTTAAAGTATGCCAGTCTCTTGCCCTTATTCAGCTTTTGCAGTCCTTGCTTTGCTAAGATTAGCTTTGGGGTGAGTGAGAGAACTATAACAGGAAGTAGATGAGAAGGGTACCTAAGTCTAAGTAGACACTATTTCATTAGGAACTTTATACTGACTCACTGCAGACTATTGTGTACTTTTGCTTTCAGGTATATATTTTGCCCTAATTTATGGATACATGAGAACATATGCTCTAGCTCACGGGACCTGGTCTATATCCAGGGTTTGGGACTTTGTTAGGAAATAAACCACCTGGAATGGAATTAGAGACTACTATGAAAGGAAAGGTCTCACCCGAGTATTGAGCCTGAAGGGTTGACATTCCATGCCTGGCGTCTCTGGACACAGTCTGAAGTGAAGCATGCTGAGGTGGTACTCAAATCATTTCTTGCCAGTAGCACAAACCTCCAGTTATAACCCCTTGTTAGAGAGTAATTTAAAATATGGACTTTTCTTTGTCCTAACTGCCAAGAACCCATGTTATAAAACACCTTCTAGATGTAGCCTATTCCCCAAAGATGGACTGGCTGCTGCCTGGGTTGTGGCACATGTGGTGTGCTTCTGAGTGAGCATGCAGGGCCCAAAGCCAGTCTGGAGAAAAGTCTTTGTGGAAAAATACATGACCCTAATGGACATTATGCCAAAGAAATAAATAGGCACCTGCCTAAAACTAATTCATTCCACCCAAAGTTAACATGAAAAGTCCAGCGAAGCAAAGTCCTGGGGCATGAACTCTTCCTAGAGTTAGCTGATTCTGAAAGGAGAATCAGAGGGCAGGGAGGTGGCTGACCTGGACAATGCACATCTCACCATGAGCAAGTACGAGGATGATGCCAGGTTCCAGGTCCTGACCACTTGGCAACACCTGTGTGTGTGGGGGGGGGGGGGCTTCAACAGTCCTGGATGTATTTTCTTTTTCTTTTTTTTTTTTAGGTTTTCACGGATTATCTCTTTTATTTATTTATTTATTTTTATTTTATTTAAGAAAGGATTAATTAACAAAACCATAAGGTAGGAGGGGTATAACTCCACACAATTCCCACCACCCAATCTCCATAACCCATCCCCTCCCCTGATAGCTTTCCCACTCTCTATCCCTCTGGGAGCATGGACCCAGGGTCATTGTGGGTTGTAGAAGGTAGAAGGTCTGACTTCTGTAATTGCTTCCCCGCTGAATATGGGCATTGACTGGTCGGACCATACTCCCAGTCTGCCTCTCTCTTTCCCTAGTAGGGTGTGTCTCTGAGGAAGCTGAGCTGCAGGACACATTGGTGGGATCTTCAATCCAGGGAAGCCTGGCCAGCATCCTGGTGGCATCTGGAACCTGGTGATTGAAAAGAGAGTTAACATACGAGGCCAAACAAATTGTTGAGCAATCATGGGCCCAAAGCTTGGAATAGTGGAGAGGAAGTGTTAGGGAGGTACTCACTGCAAACTCTAGTGTACTTCTGCTTTCAGGTATATATTTTGCAGTAGTTTATGGATACGTGTGAACATAAGCTCTCTCTCACAGAAACTGGTGTATATCTAGGTTATGGGACTTTGTTAGAAAGTGAACCACCTGAGATGAAATTAGAGTGTACTATAAAAGGAAAGGTCTCACCCGAGTAATGAAGCTGAAGGGTTGTCATTCCACACGTGAAGTCTCTGGACACAGTCTGAGGTGAAGCATGTTGAGGTGGCAATCGTTGCGTTGGTTAGGTTGTGATCAGCGGATGCAATATTATTTGGTATGGATTGGGAGAGACATACGGGAAAGTGGGCCCTATCCAAGGGTTCCAGGACTGGGGGAAGTAGGGGCTCTATAGTGGAGATGTGAGGTTCCTACTGTCTTAGGGTTCAAAAAGACAATCGATAGTTAATGTTATCATCACATTATTTGGTAATTGGGTTAACTTTGAAAAGTCCTTTTGTTACGGTTTGCTGTACAGTATCCAGTATCTTGTATATAGCTGTGCTATTGGATGCTTCTAATCTACTTGGTCTAGGCTTTTGAGAGAGTCCGCATATCAAATATACAGCCTATATATTAAAAAGATTCAGTTTGTGTTTTGAAAAACTTTGAGACATACAATTGATTTTCCCCCTCTCATATTGATTAACTACTGATTTATATGTCTACATTTTGCTAGGAGTGTACATAAACACCATTCCCACCACCAAAAGACTGTGACCCATCCCTCCCACCCATTCCCACCCCCCACTGTCCCAGGAAGCTGCATGTCTATCCCTCACCACAGGGTTTTTACTTTGGTGCCCTACTTACAATTTGATCAGGTCCTGATTTTAGTTTCCCTTTCAGATCTTCTTAGTCAACTTCTGTTTATGAGTGGGATCATCCCATACTCATCTTTATCTTTCTGACTTAGTTCACTTAACATAATTCCTTCTAGCTCTGTCCAAGATGGGTCAGAGAAGGTGGGTTCATTGTTCTTGATAGCTGCATAGTATTCCATTGTGTATATATACCACAGCTTTCTCAGCCATTCATCTGTTGTTGGGCACCTGG
The DNA here is from genome assembly GCF_950295315.1 of Erinaceus europaeus. NCBI lineage: Eukaryota > Metazoa > Chordata > Mammalia > Eulipotyphla > Erinaceidae > Erinaceus > Erinaceus europaeus. The sequence continues at coordinate 80,335 of NW_026647688.1, read as the reverse complement.
TTTGCTTCCAGGTTTTATCTATTATGAATTGTGCTGCTATGAACATAGGAGTACACACCTCTTTTTGGTTGGGTGTTATGGAGTCCTTGGGGTATAACCCCAGGAGAGGAATTACTGGATCATATGGAAGGTCCATGTCTAGCCTTCTGAGAGTTTTCCAGACTGCTCTCCACTGAGGCTGTACCAATTTACATTCCCACCAGCAATGTAAAAGGGTTCCTCTGTCCCCACAACCTCTGCAGCATTTGTTGCTGCTGTCCTTTTTGATGTATTCCATTCTTACAGGAGTGAGGTGGTATCTTAGTGTTGTCTTAATTTGCATTTCTCTGACAATCAGTGACCTAGAGCAGTTTTTCATATGTTTGTTAGTCTTTTGGATCTCCTCTGTAGTGAATGTTTTGTTCATATCCTCTGCCCATTTTTGGATGGGGTCATTTGCTTTTTTGGTGCTAAGTTTGCTGAGCTCTTTATATATTTTGGTGATTAGTTTCTTGTCTGATGTATGGCATGTGAAGATCTTCTCCCATTCTGTGAGGGGTCTCTCTGTTTGTTTAATAGTTTCTTTGGATGTGCAGAAGCTTTTCAATTTGATGTAGTCCCATTGGTTTGTTTCTGCTTTAGTCTTCCTTGCAATTGGGTTTGATTCATCAAAGATTTCCTTGAGGTGTAGGTGGGAAAGTGTTTTACCAATGTTTTCCTCTAAGTATTTGATTGTTTCTGGTCTGACATCTAGGTCTTTGATCCATTTGGAGTTGATTTTTGTTTCTGGTGAGATAAAGTGGTTCAATTTCATTCTTCTGCATGTTACAACCCAGTTTTCCCAGCACCATTTATTGAAGAGAGCCTCCTTTTTCCATTTAATCCTTTGGTCCCCCTTATCAAAGATTAGATGTCCATAGGTGTGGGGATTTATTTCTGGGCTTTCAATTCTGTTCCACTAGTCTGTGTGCCTATTTTTGTTCCAGTACCATGCTGTTTTGATGATGATGGCTTTATAATATAGTTTAAGGTCTGGGAGTGTGATGCCTCCATTTCTGTTTCTTTTCCTCAAGATGGTTTTGGCAATTCTAGGTGTTTTCAGGTTCCAGATAAATGATTGTGTTTGTTCTATTCTTTTAAAGAAGCTTGGTGGAACTTTGTTGGGTATTGCATTAAATTTGTATATGGCTCTGGGGAGAATATTCATTTTGATGATATTTATTCTTCCAATCCATGAGCATGGGATATCTTTCCATTTCTTGGTATCAGTTTCTATTTCCTTGAGTAGTGACTCAAAGTTTTCAGCATACAAGTCTTTCACTTCTTTGGTCAACTTTATTCCTAGGTATTTGATTGATTTTGCTGAAACAGTAAATGGGAGTGATTTCTGGATGTCTTCTTCTTCAGATTTAGTGTTTGCATAAAGAAATGCCACTGATTTTTGTACATTGATTTTGTAGCCTGATACCTTGCTATATTGCCTAATAACTTCCAGTCGTTTTCTGCTGGATTCTTTAGGTCTTTCTATGTATACTATCATATCATCTGCAAATAGTGAGAGCTTGAATTCTTCCCTTCCAATCTGTATTCCTTTGATTTCTTTCTCTTGCCTGATTGCTATGGCAAGAACTTCTAATACTATGTTGAAGAGTAGCGGTGACAGTGGACAGCCCTGTCTAGTCCCCGATCTGAGGGGGAATGCTTTCAGCTTCTGTCCATTGAGTATGATGTTGGCTGTAGGTTTGCTATATATAGACTCCACTATCTTGAGGAATTTCCCATCTATTCCCATCTTTTGTAGAGTTTTGAGCATGAATGGGTGTTGGATTTTGTCAAAGGCTTTCTCGGCATCTATTGAGATAATCATGTGGTTTTTGGCTTTGCTTTTATTGATGTGGTGAATGACATTGATTGACTTACAGATGTTGAACCAGCCTTGCATTCCTGGGATGAATCCCACTTGGTCGTGATGAACAATCTTTTTGATATGTTGCTGTATCCGGTTGGCCAAGATTTTGTTTAATATTTTGGCATCTATGTTCATCAGAGATATTGGTCTGTAGTTTTCCTTTTTTGTTCTGTCCCTATCAGCTTTTGGTATCAGGGTGATGTTGGCTTCATAGAAGGTGGAAGGGAGTATTTCTGTTTCTTCAATCTTATGGAATAGCTTAAGAAGTATGGGTATTAACTGTTTCCTAAAAGTTTTGTAGAATTCGTTTGTGAAACCATCTGGTCCAGGACTTTTGTTGTTGGGAAGATTCTTAATAACGGTTTCAATTTCTTTGTCTGTGACTGGTGCATTTAGATTTTGTAGTTCTTCTTGGTTCAGTTTTGTAAGGGCATATGTTTCTAGGAATTGTTCCATTTCTTCCAGATTCTCTAGCTTGGTGGCATATAGTTCTTTATAGAAGTTTCGCAGGATTCTCTGGATTTCTGTGGTGTCAGTTGGGATATCTCCTGCATCGTTTACAATTCTATTAATTTGAGTCTTCTCTCTTTTTTGTTTGGTAAGTCTGGCTAGGGGGTTGTCAATTTTGTTTAATCTTTCAAAGAACCAACATTTGGCTTCATTGATCTTTTGTATGGTTCTTTTATTTTTGATGTTGTTTATTTCTGCTCTAACTTTAGTGATTTCTGTCCTTCTGGTTGCTTTAGGGTTCCTTTGTTCCTCTTCCTCTAAGTCCTTGAGGTGTGCAGTAAGGTCATTCATTTGAGCTTCTTCTTGGTGTTTAATATGTGATTGTATGGCTATAAGTTTCCCTCTCAGTACTGCTTTAGCTGTGTCCCAAATGTTTTGATAGGTTGTGTCTTCATTTTCATTAGTTTCCAGGAACATTTGAATTTCCTGCTTGAGTGAGTCTCTGACCCAGTGATTCTTAAGGAGCATGTTGTTTAGTTTCCAAATTCTGTGTCTTTTAATAATTTTCTGTTTGTTGTTAAATGTTAGTTTTACTCCACTGTGGTCTGAGAAGATACTTGGGATGATTTCAATGCTCTTGAATTTATTGATGCTGTCTTTGTGGCCTAACATGTGGTCTATCCTTGAGTATGTGTTATGTGAATTTGAAAAGAAGGTGTATTCCAGTTTTTTGGGGTGGAGGAGTCTGAAAATGTCCAAGAGGTCTAGTCTGTCGATCTTTTCATTCAGTTCTCTTGTATCTTTATTGGTTCTCTGCTTTGTTGATCTGTCTAAGTGTGAGAGTGGGGTATTGAAGTCTCCCACTATTATTGTATTACTATTGATGTATTTTTGAAATTCTTTCAGTAGGTGCTTAATGTATTTAGATGGTCCCTCATTGGGTGCATAAATGTTAATAATTGTTAAGTCTTCTTGGCTGATTGATCCTCTAATGACTATGTAATGTCCTTGCCTATCTTTTATTACTTTATTTAATTTAAAATCTATCGTGTCTGAGATGAGAATGGCTGTTCCTGCCCTTTTTTGTGGTCTGTTAGCCTGTATGATAGTTTTCCATCCTTTCACTTTAAGTCTGTGTTTATCTTGTTGTGACAGATGGGATTCTTGCAAGCAGCAAGCAGCATATGGTTGGGTTATGTTTTCTGATCCATCCCCCCGCCCTGTGCCTTTTGATGGGTGAGTTTAAGCCATTGACATTTATTGATATTATGGATTTAATGTATTGTAGTGCCATTGTTCAAAAAAAATTTGTTTGCTCTGATATATTGCCAGTATTATAGTGATGTTCTTGTTTATAAGAGGTCTTTCAGAACTTCTTTCAGGGCCGGCTTGGTGATGGTTGCCTCCTTTAACTGTTGTTTATCTAAGAAGGTTTTGATCCCTCCATCTAGTTTGAATGAAAGTCTATATATTATCCTTGGTTGAGACCCTTTTTCATTCAGGGCTCAATAGATATCTTGCCACTCCCTTCTGGCTTTAAGAGTTTGAGTGGAGAAGTCTGCAGATAATCTTATGGGTTTTCCCTTGTATGTGACTTTTTGTTTCTCTCTTGCAGCCTTTAGGATCCTTTCTTTATCCTTACTTCTTCTCATTGTGACTATGATGTGTCTTGGTGTCTTCAGGTCTGGGTAGATTCTGTTTGGTACTCTCTGGGCCTCTTGAATCTTGATGTCCTTTTTGTTATTCAGGTCTGGGAAGTTTTCTTCTATTATTTCCTCTAGAATGTTTGCTTCCCCTTCCTCTCTTTCTTCCTCTGGCAGGCCAATTATACGAATGTTACTTCTGAGATCATCCCATATGTCTCTGTTGTTGTTTTCAGTGTATCTCAATCTCTTTTTAAGCTCTTTCACCTCTTTCTTCATTTTCTCTAACTCATCCTCTGTCTGACTAATTCTGTTTTCTGCTTCTGTTAGTCTGCTTTCCCTTCCCTCAGCTTCTTTCTTCATTACAGCTATTTCAGCTTTCAGTTCTCTAATTGCCTCAAGATAATCAGTATTTTCCTTGGGGGTCTCAACTGTTGTTTCCCTAATACTGCCATTCCTTTCCTCCAATGTTGTTTTCATTTCTGTGATTAATAAGTTTATTATTGCTTGCATACTTTTCTTATCTGTGCTTGTTGTTTTCAACTGGTTATGTTGTTTTCGCCGGGCTAGCTTCACGGGCAGGTAACAGACGACCAGGGACTCATGGTTGAGCTGTAGGCAGTATCTCTTTATTCATGCAGGACGCAGCACAATCTAAGACGAGCTAAGTTAAACTCAAAGTACAGTACCCTAAAACTCACAATGCTGTCTTTATATATACTTCCCAAGTAGGGTGGAAACAGGATGTGACATAGAGAGGGTGGAGAGAAAAGTGACTGGTGAAAATCAGAGTGTGACAAAGAGGGGGCAGATTAGGCGAGAATCCTATCACTGAACCACAAATGCCCTGGAGGGAGGGTGGAACTTGTTAACAGTGGTTATGTAAATAGAATGAAGTGGTTATGAAAATAGAATAGTGTTAAGCAGGGGGGATTTAAACCAAATGAAACAGAAGGGGTCTCATGCATACCAACATATGGTTACTTCTTGCTGATTTGTAGTTTCTTCTGGGCTCTTGTCTTCATTCATTGGAGTAGCAGTTTTATTTGTTTTTGATCTACCCATTTTTTTGATTTATGTGTTTCTTTTTTTTATGCTCTGTTGTTCCTCAGTTGTTGTATCTTGAGTACAATTAACCCTGTACTAAATACTTTTATGACAATTGCACTCACCAACCTCAGGAACTACAGTAGCAACTGAAGCAAGTATTGAAGTAGTTTAATCGTTACCAGTTAGCTAAACAATTTCTCCAATCCGTGAAAAAATAGTAACCAAATCCCAGTGAAGAAAGAGAAAAGAAACAAAGGATAGCAAGAATAGACAGTTATGTAAATCTACTATCCACTGTATATTCTAGGGGTAACAAGAGGGCAAAGGGAACTAGAGCAGAGATACACACATAGAGAGTCCACTCTGAGTCAGATTTCTTCCCCAAAATAATTCACAAATTCAGACAGGCAAAGAAGAAGGAAGAAGTGTATGACAAGATTAAAAAAAAGAGAGAGAGAGGGAGAGACAAGAGAGATAAAAGGGAAAAGATAAGAAAAAGAGTTGTAATTAAAGAGCAGTGAAAGGAAATTCCCAAATGTGTATCAATGAATTCAAAAAAGCACACTGTTTGTTGGTGTGGGGGCTGGGGGCTGTGAGTTTGGAAACTGTAGGATTAAGGAAGAAGGGATGACAAGAATGAGAAAAAGAAAAAAAAAGAAAGAGAGAGAGAAAAAAAGAAAAAGATAAGAAAAAGAACAGTCATAAAAGGGCAGTGAAAGGAAAGGGGGTTTTTAATGTATTTATTTTTAATTATTTAATTAGCTATGCGGGGTGAGATGGGGGGGTTGGCTACTTAGAAAGAAAAAAGGCCAGAGGTTTCAGAAGGGTATCGACTTAGAATTAATGATACTCCGTGGTGGGACAGGAATTTGGTAAAGAAAAGGACTGGTTATGGGGGGGGGGGCAGGAGGGAGGTATGCTTGAAAATTAAAAGGAAGAAATTTTTTTTTTCCTTTTTTTTTTCCCCTTTTTTCCCTACTCTAATTCTTAACCCAAATTTAGTTATAGTCACCTCCCTGGTGTCACCGCTAGGACCCCTTATTGACTGGCCTGCTAAAGGCAGAAAATCCTACCGTTTCCAGAAGATGTGATCAGAGCTCAAGCCTAGCAGCTTCTCAGTCCGCCATCTTCCCCCTACCCCCTGGATGTATTTTTTCTCTCTTTTTCTTCCCCTTCTATTTCTGTCAAGAGAGAAAGAAAGAAAGAGAAGGAGGGAGGAAAGAAGGAAGGTGAAGGAAAAAAAAGAAAGAGAGAGAGGGAGGGAGGGAAGGAGGAAGGAAGGGGAAGGAAGAGAAAGAAAGAAAGAAAGAAAGAAAGAGAAAGAGGTAGAGAGAGGAACGAAGGAAGGGGAAGAAAGAAAAGAAGGAAGAAGAAATAGAGGGAGGGAGGAAAGGAAGGAAGGAGAAGAAAGAAGGAAAGAAAGAAAGAAAGAAAGAAAGGAAGGAAGGGGAAGGAAGAAAAGGAAAGAAAAAAAGAGAGTTAGAGAGAGGGAGGGAGGAAGGAAAGGGAAGAAAGAAAGGAAGGAAGAAGAAATGGAGGGAGAAAGGAAGGAAGGAGAAGAAAGAAAGAAAGAAAGAAAGAAAGAAAGAAAGAAGAAAGAAAGAGAAAGAGAGAGGAAGGGGAAGGAAGAAAAGGAAAGAAAGAAAGAAAGAAAGAAAGAAAGAAAGAGAGGGAGGGAGGGAAAAAAGAAAGAAAGGAAGTAAGAAGAAATAGAGGGAGGGAAGAAAGGAAGGAAGGAGAAGGAAGAAAGAAAGAAAGAAAGAAAGAAAGGAAGGAAGAAAGAAAGAAAGAAAGAAAGAAAGAAAGAAAGAAAGAAAGAAAGAAAGAAAGAGGAGAAGGAAAGGAGGGAGGAAGGGAGGGGACTGCCAGGCCTAAATGCCCATCAACAAATGACAGGCTAGATTAGCTCTGGGATATATATTCCATGGAATGACTACTACTCTCCCATCAGGCCCATGGCTGCTGTGAAATCGAGGGCCTTGTGCTGTATTTCCTTCTTCCCTGGGTCCATTGTATCCATGAGCACACAAGTACCTCACAGCAGGGAAACTTTGAGTAGGGATTGGCACCTGTGTAACTTGTCTGCTCTCATTAATTCTTTTTTTTTCTTTTCTAATGTTTTATTTGATAGGACAGAGAGAAATTGAGAGGGGAGGGGAGACACACAGAGAGAAAGATGCCTGCAGACCAGCTTCACCACATGTGACGCTTCCCACCCTGCAGGTGGGGAACGGGGCTCAAACTCAGGTCCTTGTGCATGGTAGCACATGCTCTTAACTGGGTATACCACTGCCCAGCCCCCTCTCATAAATTCTTTTTTAAATGTTTGTTTGTTTTTTATTTTCATTTTACTAGTGACTTACTATTGATTTACAAAATTATGAGATAGCAGGAGTACCATTCTCACCACCATAGTTCTGTGTCCCCATTCCCTCCACTAGAAACTGCAGTAGTTCTCCTAAGAACTCTCTCACAGAGAGGGGTTGATTATCATTTCTATAACTATATATATATATATATATATATATATATATATATATATATATATATATATCCATTTTTTCCTATGGTCCTGCCTCCTGTTCCTTTCCATGTCACATCTACACCCATTACTACTTCCAAATGTCCTTCCTTTTTTCCCTTCTCTGTCTGAGTTCTGATGGAATTGGGGTTCAGAGCACTCTGGTCATCTGCCCCTAACATTTCTCCCCCTCTGAGGGTTTGGATGAAACTTCATTTTGGGATGCAATAGGTAGAAGATCTAGCTTCTATAATTGTGTCTCCTCTGGACATGGGTGTTGGCAGGTGGATCCAGACCCCCAGCCTGCTTCTCTTTTTCCCTAGTGGTGTAGGGTTCTGGAGAGGTGAGGTTCCAGGACACACTGGTGAGGTCATCTGCCCAGGGAGATCAGGATGACACTATGGTGGCATCTGCAATTTTGTGGCTGAAAGGTGGTAAGATATAAATCAGGACAAATTGTTTAATAAACAGGTAGGAACAGAGCAGATGTAATTAGGGGTCTTTGTATGGGAAGAAGCTGGGAAGTCTATTTTAAGTATGTTCCAATGGGCCTACAAACTTCAGTAATTTTTGCTGACCCTTATAATAAACATGCAGGTGGACTAGGAATATTGTCTGGGAAGATGGTGTCAGGGTTGAGAACAAGGGTAGTAAGCTGGATTAGGGCAGAGAGTAGTTCCCAAACTTGAAGAAAATATATAAATAAAATTAACTGTTTATTTCATCAATCTGACCCAGGGCCTATATATATTCCTATTTAGCACAGGAGCCTGTGTAACCTCTGCATCCCTGTCAGTCTGAGTTCACAGTCCATGGTCACAACTGGGAACATTCTAGACTGCACTCATTTCAGGTCCAGTCTTCCTCGAGTGGCAGAGAAGGAAGACCCAGCCTCCCTTCAGAGAGTAGGGGAGTCCCTGCCATTGCTGCTCTACAGGGAGGACAAGGTCCTGCAGGGGTCCATGAGAGAATTTATACTGACGTTCCTGATGAAAGTGACCAGTGATGGTGGAACTCCCATAATTCTCAAGAGACAGTTTGACTACTTTTTTTTTCTTTCAAGTCCATGTGTTTCAATTCTTCATATTCCACACATGAGCAAAACCATCTTACTTACTTCACTAAGTATAATCACCTCCAGTTCCATCTATTTTTTTCCCCAATAGGCACAATCTCATCTTTTCTAGTTGCAAAGTAGTATTCCATGGAGTATGTATCCCCCAAACTTCTTTATCAAACCACCTGCTGGTAGGTATATAAGTTGCTTCCACTTCTTGGCTATTGTGACCACTGTAGCTGTGAACATGGGTATGCATATGTGCCTATGGCCCCAGTGAAGGGACTTTCTGAAGAGCACTCCCTTGTGGTGACGCTGGGCAAATGCTCTCCTTTCTCTCATTGGCCTTTTTTTTTTTTTTTTTTTGCTTCTAGGGTTATCACTAAGGCTCGATGCCTGAACCACGAGTCCACTACTCCTGAAAGCTATTTTTTTTCCTTTTTGTTGCCCTTGTTTTTTTTTTTATCTTTGTTGTGGTTATCATTATTATTTCTGTTATTGATGTCGTTGTTGTTGGATAAGACAGAGAGAAATTGAGAGAGATGGGGAAGACAGAGAGAGGGAGAGAAAGATAAGACACCTGCAGACCTGCATCAACACTTGTGAAGACTCCCCTGCAGGTGAGGAGCCGGGTCCTCGAACCAGGATCCTTATGCCAGTTCTTGCGCTTCGGTCATGTGCTCTTAACCCTCTGCGCCACCGCCCAACCCCAACCCTTCATCTTTGTCCAGACTCCAGGATGGTGTGGGGGAAGGCCAGGGTGTTTTGTTTGCTGGCCAGGGTAACTCCTCTGTAGTGTCTCCATGACAACCACCAGCCTCTGGGGAAGGAACCCTGGAGCCTTGCAAGGGACCAGCTCCCAGCTCCGGGGAGCAGTCTAGAAACACATGCGGGTTGCTGCCCTCCAAACTGTGCTGACACAGAGGCAGCCACAGGTCAAGCAAGAGCATGCAGCAGCCCCCCCCCCCCTTTTTGGAATCTGCCTTGCATCCAGATTCCCGACACATCGAGTGTGAGGTCCAAGAAGCCAACCAAAAATCTTTTTTCTGTGTAATTTTAGGGTGGGAGGTAGTTTACCCCACAGAGTGCACATTGCACCATGTGTAAGGACCTGGCCTCGAGCCCCTGGCCGCTGCATGGGAGCACCTGCACAGGGGAAGCTGCACCAGCAATGCAGCAGTGCTGTGTTGTCTCTCCGTCACTGTATTTTGACCCTCTCTCTCTCTCTCTCTCCCTCCATCTAAAAATTAAGAGAGACTGGTAGGAGTCGTAGAATTATGCAGGTACAGAGACCCAGAAACAACCCTGGTAGGAAAAGTGTAAGTTGATTTGTGCAAGAAGAGGGGCCAGAACAGGCTCCACAGGGCAGATGAACAGTAAGGGGAGCTAGCAGACCTTCTGGAAGCAGAGAGGGTGCCCTGCACTGAGGTCTACAGAAGCCAAGTCCCAGTCTTAAGCCTGGTGACATAGATTTAAAATCAAACGGAAATAAAGGCAAAGCCTTATTAACAGGAGAGTGAAAAGTGTGTGGCATTAACAGGACAACAAGCCCTGGACTCTTGGGGGCCTGGCAGACTCTGAGAGCATCTCTTACCATCTCTTTCAGCAGCTCTTTCTGTCTGGAGCTGCCCACCCACCGCTGTACCATGACCACAGCACTGCCACTGCTATGCCCACTGCTTCAAAAGCTGCTTCCTCTTCCCCTGCGTGTACTTCTCAATTCACCTCATGTGACCGGCAATTTAATATTTTTGGTCAGGTTTATTATGGAGGTTGATACCTACATGACTCCACTGCTTCCAGATATCATTTACTTTCCTTTTTGATGGAAAGGAAGGGAAGGGAGAGAAGGGAGAGGTGGAAAGAGAGACACCTGCAGCACTGCTTCACCACTGAAACAGGGGCTCAATTACCTTGCTACATTGTGTATGATCACATGTGTGTTCTACTGAGTTCACCAACCAATCTCAGGATTTGATTTAAATTTCACCAGGTTCATCACATCTACAGCATCTACTCAGCTTTAAGTTGTAATATGAAATTGAAAAGTAACTGAAAATAATCTTTTTTTTCTTTTTTTTAAAAATTTTTTATTATCTTTATTTATTGGATAGAGATAGCTAGAGATGGAGAGGGGTGGGGGAGATAGAGAGGGAGAGAGACAGAGAGACATCTACAAACCTGCTTCAGTGCTTGTGAAGCTTTCTCCCTGCAGGTGGAGACCAGGGACTCTAACCTGGTTCTTTGCACAGTGTAATGTGTGTGTGCAGACCTGCTTCAGTGCTCATGAAGCTGTCTCCCTTCAGGTGGGGACCAGGGGCTCGAACCTGGTTCTTTGCACAGTGTAATATGTGCGCTTAACCAGGTGTGCCACCACCTGGTCCTACTGCAAACAATCTTTACAACAGCAGGTTTGAAGAAGGGCACTTGCTCTTCCTCTGAACTTTCCAGAAACATATTTGCTTTCCACATTATTTTCATGAGTAGTCATCAAATGGCCCATTCTGTCCCAAAGACAAGAGAGGGATTTCCTCTCCTTCAGCCTCTCACCTTAACTCTAGCACTGTACATACAGAGGCACCTGCCTGAGGATGCTATTATACTCTGGAAAACTCAATTCTAGTCTGACAGCAACAATAATAATTTAGGTGATAAGGAAATGTCTGTAGCATTCAGAAACTATGCCTGTGACACTGGTTTGTATATGGGGAAGTGGAGTCAGACAGGAAATGGTGAGTCAAGTAGAAAGATGAGATCACCAATGTGTCCTGGAACCTCACTTCTCCAGAGCCCTACCCCACTAGGGAAAAAAACAGGCTGTGGTTGTGGATCCACCTGCCAAAACCCATATCCAGAGAAGAAGTAATTACAGAAGCCAGAACTCCCACCTGCTGAACACAAAAATGAATTTTGGTTTATACTTTCAGAGGGGGAGAAGTATTAGGGGAATATGACCAGAGGACTCTGAACTCCATTTCCATCAGGATCCAGAGAGAGAGGGAAGAAGAAGAAGAAGGAGGAGGAGGAGGAGGAGGAGGAGGAGGAGGAGGAGGGGAACAACAACAAGAACAAGAACAAGAACAAGGAGGAGGAGGAGGAGGAGGCGGAGGAGATGTAAAAGGAGAAAAGAAAGAAAAAGAAAGGACACTTAAAAGTAGTAGGTGGGGAGTCGGGCGGTAGCGCAGTGGGTTAAGCGCATGTGGCGCAAAGCGCTAGGGCTGGCTAAGGAACCCGGTCCGAACCCCCGGCTCCCCACCTACAGGGGCATCCCTTCACAGGCAGTGAAGCAGGTCTGTAGGTGTCTATCTTTCTTTCCCCCTCTCTGTCTTCCCCTCCTCTCTCCATTTCTCTCTGTCCTATCCAACAATAAAACAACTAGGCCAACAAAAGGGAATAAATAAATATTTTTTTAAAAAGAAAGAAAGAAAGTAGTAGGTGTGACTTAGAAAGGAAGACAAAGAAAGACTATAGAAAAATTGGGCAGATAGATAGATAGATAGATAGATAGATAGATAGATAGATAGTTGTAGAAATAATAGTCAACCCATGTGATCTTGGGAAAACTACTGCAATTTCTAGTGGAGGGGATGGGGACACAGAATTCTGGTAGTGGGACTGGTGTGGAATTACACTCCTGTTATCTTATAATTTTGTAAATCAATATTAAATGACTAATAAAAAAATAAGAAAGATGAGATCTGGGGTTTTTGTTGTTGTTGTTGTTTGTTTGTTTGTTTGTTTTCTGCCTCCAGGATTATCGCTGGGGTTTGGTGCCTGCACTATGAATCCACTGCACCTGGTAGCCATCTTTTTTTTTTAATTGTAGCTTCTGCTACTGTTTGTTGTTGCTGCTGCTATTGTTGTTGGATATAACAGAGAGAAATTGAGAGAGGAGAGGAAGGCAGAGAGGGAGAGAGACAGACACTTATAGATCTGTTCCACCGCTTCTGAAGACACCCCCCTGCAGGTGTGGAGCCAGGGGCTCAAACTGGAATCCTTGTACTTCATACTATATGCGCTTAATGCAGTGCACTACCACCCAGCTCCACCTTTCTTTTCTCTGTTGCTGAAGGGCCAGTATGGAAATCAAAGTTATTTGGCACACTTATTTCTATTCATAGAGACCTTTCAAAATAAAAACTAGAAATAACAAAAAAAATAAATTGCTTTGGTCAAATTCAGCTATTCCATGTGTTCAAGAAAGTGTATTTACTGAGTGTCTTCACAATTGAAAATCACAAATGAAGAAGTCTGGTGGTGGGAATGGTGTGGAATTATACCCTGTTATTTTGTAAATCACTAAAAAAAAGTTTTAAAAATTCACAAATGAAATGTGAAGATTCTAATTTTCTTTATTTTTTCTTTTTTCTTTTTTTTTAATTTCTTTATTGTGGAAATGTTTTACATTCAACAGTAAATACAATAGTTTGTACATGCATAACATTTCTCAGTTTTCCATATAACAATACAACCCCCACTAGGTCCTCTGTCATACTTTTTGGACCTGTATTCTCCCCCCCCCCACCCCCGCAACCCATCCCAGAGTCTTTTACTTTGGTGCAATACACCAATTCCAGTTCAGGTTCTACTTGTGTTTTCTCTTCTGATTTTGTTTTTCAACTTCTGCCTGAGAGTAAGATCATCCCATATTCATCCTTCTGTTTCTGACTTACTTCACTTAACATGAATTTTTCAGGGTACATCCAAGATCGGCTGAAAATAGTCAAGTCACCGATTTTAGTAGCTGAGTAGTATTCCATTGTGTATATATACCACAACTTGCTCAGTCACTCATCTGTTGTTGGACATCTGGGTTGCTTCCAAGTTTTGGCTATTATTGTGCTGCTAAGCGCAAGGACCGGCGTAAGGATCCCGGTTCGAGCCCCCGGCTCCCCACCTGCAGGGGAGTCACTTCACAAGCGGTGAAGCAGGTCTGCAGGTATCTTTCTCTCCCCTCCTCTGTCTTCCCCTTCTCTCTCCATTTCTCTCTGTCCTATCCAACAACATCAATAACAACAATAATAACTACAACAATAAAACAACAAGGGCAACAAAAGGGAATAAATTAATATAAAAATATATTTAAAAAAAAAAAAAGAAAGATGCCCTTAAAAGAATGTGTGGACACTGTCTACCATAAGCTGAGCTGTTGCTGCAAGTGGGTTTACCACCGCAGCCCTGAAGTCTCCACCAGGCTTTCTGAATGGAAGCTCCTTGGCACAGGGAAAATAGATAAGCTTCAACATTTCAAAACCACACTTGATGCCCAGACCCACCTGCCCTCTGTGCAGGTGTCTCTCTGCCTGGGTCTCTGTCACTGGCATCTACAGTCTGTGGGCTCTGACATGCCGTGGATACTTCTTTCTTGTCTCCCCAATTGGGCCCTGTGTGGCAGCCTTGCCTGCCTGAGCAGAATGACTAAGAACAGGGTGGGTGGTGTAGTGTGCAGCTCCAATATGAAACTTAAAATGGGGGAGGGGTCCCTCCCTTACAGATCATGTCAGTGCTGTTGAGGCCCTTCCTACACCTCTCTGTGGCTGTGGCCCTGGACCGTAGGCTCTTGAGAGGTCTCTCTAACAAGAGGAATTTAACATAAAAAGAAATGGAGAGAAGAGGAGGTAATTGCTTCCCAATCTAGCATTAGCCCCATACAGTTGAGAACAGTGCTGGGAGCCATAAATCACATCAAATGGGAGTGTTTTCAGCTGCTCTCTTAATGACCCCAGGAGATTGCCAGAGGGGGTGGGGGTGTCTCTGTTAGTGGGTTGTGGAAGCCTTCTGGGGAGTCTCAGAGCAAGGGAGTCCCACTGCTGCCTGGGGAGGAGGCCACCAGCAGTCTCCCTTACCTTACCCTCCCCAAGGAGGGCTCCCACAGGAGGTTGAACATGGGAGGTCGGGAGGAGAGGGGCTTCTGGCTGGGTGAGGGGCAGGGAGCCAGCTCTACCAGTGGCTCCAGAAGTGGGGGCAAGTGGTACCTTTTTTTTTTTTTTTTGTTCTGTAAAGAGTTTTTACTGAGAACCAGGGTGGGCCACAGATAAGTCCTGCCTCCAGTCACCAGAGCAGGGTATGGGCCACACCAGGGGAAGTCAAAGGTGTCCCCAGCCAGGTTGGGGCACAGTTAGTTAGCCAGTGCTACCTCTGAACCCCTCTATAACATGAACACTGGGAGGTCATTCTGGGAAAGGTAGCTCTGGGGACCAGGTGGTGGTTCACCAAGTTGAGCACATATACTACCATGAGCAAGGACCAGGGCTCAAGGATCTCATACTTGAAGTCCAACACTTTATCTGTCATGCTAACTCGGGTTAAAATGAGCCTTTCGATTGGTGCTCCTGGTTGACACAAAGGGACAATTGCCCAGTGGTGCCTGTGTTCACAAGGCATTGTAACTAGAAGCCAGTTACATTCAAATCCCTTCACTTGTGCTTGGGAGGCTTCAGCCAGCA
Source organism: Erinaceus europaeus (assembly GCF_950295315.1). NCBI lineage: Eukaryota > Metazoa > Chordata > Mammalia > Eulipotyphla > Erinaceidae > Erinaceus > Erinaceus europaeus. The sequence goes on along the minus strand of NW_026647688.1, from coordinate 65,280 downwards.
TCTCCCCTCTGGATAGTGGAGGCTGGACAGTGGAGGCTTCCCTCTGGTCCTCCTCAGTGGAGGGCCTCCCACTACTCCCACTCCAGTCCCTGGCCTGACCGCACAGAAGCTGCTTCCTTTGCTCTTCCTAGTGAGCATCTTGTCTTTTTGTTAGTTGTTTGTTCAATATTTTTGCTACCAACAGTTATTTCTGGGGCTTGGTGTCTGCATGGCTCCACTGCAGTCATTTGTTTCCTTTTTCTTTCTCTTTTGAGGGAGTGAGGGAAGGAGATGGAGATGGAGATGGAGATGGAGATGGAGATGGAGATGGAGATGGAAGGAGAGAGAGAGAGACATAGCATTGTTCCACTGCTAGTGAAGCTCTTCCCCCCTCCATTGGCAAGTGGAGACTGAGGGCTTGAAGCCTGATCACTGTGCATGGTAATTTGTACACTCTACCTGGTGAACCTCTGCCTGGATCCTGAGCACCTTGCCTTATTTCCCACCTGGTAAGGCTGTGGGTGGGCGCCCTGGACCTCCCTGCTCTGCCTGCCCCAGCTTGCTCTATTGCTAGAAGGAAAACAGGCAGGAGTTCACCTTTAGGGCAGCGTGTGCCCTCATCTTGCCTTGGTCCATTTAGTGAGCTCTGAACGTAAGGTAGTTCATGCAGAAGAGAGGGCAGAAGGAGCTCTGGAGACTCATAGGCAGTCTAGAGACCTGTGCTGCCCCCAAGGCTGGCTGGATCTCTTTGCTGGTGGAGATCCACTCACTTCTGTAAGGTACAAAAAAGGCCCAGACCCCAGGGCCTGCCTTTCCCTGGGGCTTTTCCCCAGCCTATTCTCAGAGCACTAAATTCAAGCTTCATCCCATAGAAAAATAAATGACTAAAAAAAGGTTTATTTATTTTTTATGATTCTCAAGATCTATGTATTTGTAGTGAGAGGGGGAGGGGAGAGAGAGAAGAAAAAAAAAAACAGAGCATTGCCCTACAATGGTACATGCAATGCCGGGCCTCAAACTGCTTCACATTCTGATTTAGCCACTGTCCCACCTACCAGGCCACCAGAGAAATGACTTTATTGCCATTTTCTCTGATCACAAGGTCCATTTGTAATCTTTTCAAACACAGAGAAGAAGCACTGTAGAAAGGAGTTCTCTCCATAAGCTGCTCTCATTCCAATCACCCCACCTTCTTCCACTCCATGCAAAAAAAAAAAAAAAAGGTCTTTGATGAAAATTTAATGGCTGTCACTTGCTTCCTGTTTCTGTGTATCTGGTAGCCCTGCTTATTCACAAGGGATGTATTCCAGGCCCCTCAGTGGGTAGACAGAGTGCAGATGTGCTGAAAGTGTCCGTGGAACCCATTCCTATATAGACTAGGCTTTTCAATGTGCATACATACCTCTCATAGAGCTTAATTTGCAGAGTAGGCACAGTAAGAGATTAAGAAACTGGACATCTGTCACCCCATTGATTGCCAGGGTTGATTTGGCTGATCTGCCTAGCTAGGCGGGTGTCCCCTTCCTCCCTCACCACTCTATGTCCATCCCTCCCAAAGCTGCACGCTCGGTTGAAGAGGACGGCCTTCCCCGAATAGAGACGGACCAGTCTTCGGTCTTCGGGTATATGAATAGCTGCGCTCCCCTGCTAGAACGCCCAAACAAGCTCTCAAGAAACAATATGTTACTGTCAACTGTAAAACATTAATCCCCCAATAAAGACATAATTTTTTTTAAAAAATCAAAATAAAAAAAAGAAGAAACAATATGAGGTTAGCAGGTAGTGTGCACATGTTATCAAGTTCGAGTGCTGGGCCACCACTGGGGGGATAATTTCTTAGTGGTGGAACAGTGCTGTGGTATCTCTCCTTCTCTCTATCTCTTGTAACCTCTACCTAGAGGAAAGGGAAAAATGGCCCCTGGGAGTGGTAAAGCTGTGCAGGTACTGAGCCATAGTAATAATCCCGATGGCAAAAAAAAAAAAAGATATATTAACAATAATAGTAATGCAATGGAACAAGGATATCAATGTGCTGTAGTAAAAGTTATGTGGATGTAGCCTCTCTCCAGCTCTTGAAAATCTTGGGCATGTACTATTTCCAGATCACAGTTTCCCATCAGTGACTGAAACCACAAAGGTCAGAGTAGGAATGAGGTTCACTGGCAAATCCAGAACTTCTGAGTGATTTCTTTTCCCAAAAATCCCTACATGGTGTTCCACGGAGCTTCTGTTCTACTCAGGTTTCTGTTCTCTACTGTCAAGAACTAGTGGTTATACTGAGGTTTTCCCTTGACTTGACCCTAGCACCATTTATGGGAACCTGAGCGCTGGCCACTTCCTATCAGTCACTGAGCTCCAACCAGAAAGCAGCAGAGAGAAAGCAGATTCCATGTGGGCTGAGTGTTATAAGCTGAGTGCGTGATCTATGGTGCACCCCTACCCACACACACACTCTGCCCCATTTCTCTCTAAGTGAGGCACAAGTCTGAGAAGGGAGAGAGAAGTACAGGTGTAGTCTAGAAATTCCTTCTCCTTGGCCCCCGTTCCCTCACTGGCCGTGGTTCTCTCTATCCTCATTGAGGTCTTTCAGCCTCCAATTTAATGTGACATTGCCAAGAAATCATCTTTTGGCTGCTCTATTCCTCAGTGCTTTTGAGATAGTAGACTGTAGAGACTAATTTGGTGGGGTGGGGGGGGGGGAGTGTTAAAAAATTTCTTATCCATTCATGTGTCTCTCCTTTTTTAGTTCTTTGGAAATTGTTGCCTTCATGACTAAGAATGGGAGACTACAGAAAGTGAAAGATAGGGAGTCGGGCAGTAGCGCAGCGAGTTAAGTGCACATGGCGCAAAGTGCAAGCACCAGAGTAAGGATCCCAGTTCGAGCCCCTGGCTCCCCACCTGCTTTACCGCCTGTGAAGTGACTCTCCTGCAGGTGTCTATCTTCCTCTCTTCATTTCTCTCTGTCCTATCCAACACAACTACATTAATAACAACAACAATAATAACTACAACAATAAAAAACAACAAGGGCAACAAAAGAGAATAAATAAATATTTTAAAAAAGAAATTGAAAGATCTTGGGGGACAGGCAGAGGTATACTGGGTTAAGTGCACATAGTACAAAGCACAAGGACCCATCCAAGGATCCCAGTTTGAACCTCCAGCTCACAAGCAATGAATCAGGTCTGCAGGTGTCTATCTTTCTCTCCCCTTCTCTTTCTTCCCCTCCTCTCTCCATTTCTCTCTAGTCTATCAAAAATAATAATAATAATAATAATGGCCACAAAAGCAGTGGATTCTTAGAGCAGGCACTGAGCCCTAGCAATAACCCTGGAGGCGAAAGAGAGAGAGAGAGAGAGAGAGAGAGAGAGAGAGGAAGGAAGGAAGGAAGGAAGGAAGGAGGAAAGAAGAAGGAAGGAAGGAAGGAAGGAAGGAAGGAAGGAAGGAAGGAAGGAGGAAGGAAGGAAGGAAGGAGGAAGGAAGGAGGAAGGGAGGAAGGAAGGAAGGAAGGAAGGAGGAAGGAAGGAAGGAAGGAAGGAAGGAAGGAGGAAGGAAGGAAGGAGGAAGGGAGGAAGGAAGGAAGGAAGGAGGAAGGAAGGAAGGAAGGAAGGAAGGAAGGAAGGAAGGAAGGAGGAAGGAAGGAAGGAAGGGATCTTGCAGGGTCGGGTTGGGGGGGAGGCAGAGGGTGCCTGGTGTTGGCTCACAAGATAGAGTACACATGTTACCTACCATACATTAGGGCCTGGGTTCAAGCCTCTGGTTCGCACTTGTAGGGCAGAAATTTCAGGAGTGGTGGGGTGGTTCTCTCTCTTATCCATCTCTCTGTGTCTTTCATCTTCTGTAGAAAAGGATCCCGATTCAAGCCCCCAGCTCCCTACCTACAGGGGCATCACTTCATAAGCAGTGAAGCAGGTCTGCAAGTATCTATCTGTCTTCCCCTTCTCTCTCAATTTCTCTCTGTCCTATCCAACAACATTAATGGCAACAATGACAAAATCAAAATCGGGAGAAATGGCCTCCAGGAACAGTGGATTCATAGTGCAGGCACCAAGCCCCAACAATAACCCTGGAGGCAAAAAAAAAAAAAAAAAAAAAGACCTTTCTTTAGTAGGCCTAATGTGACTGCTAGAGTCTGAGTCTGTGGTTGGCTTTGGAAGTTTCCTCACTTGGCACAGTCATCAGAAGTGGGCATGCTTCTTGTCACTAATGCACCATCAGCATGGAAGTCAGGTATCAGTGAGTAGGAAAGATGCCATGAGGAGTGGGTGCTCACACGAGTGCTCAGCCAAGGTCCTGAGCAAAGTTGCTCTGAATGGGAAGCACAGGGCTCTTTTCTGAGGAAGAATAGCTCTCAGTGGCTTTGAGATTGGTGAGAAGCATCTGAATGCCTATGGCCATCCTCTGCTGTGAAGTGCTGTGTGGCCTTGGGCAAGCCACTCACTTCTCTGGTCTTCAGATACCTCTATTGTACAATGAAGTAGTTGAAGTCCCACATTCTTCAATCACTTTGACAAAAGTGGAGGCAAAAGGGAGAGACCTTCTCAGTAGTTCAGAGAGATGGGAAGTAGGCTAGAGAGAGAGCAGTCAGATTCCAACTCCTGGTACTCCCTCCTCCAGTCCCCTGGGGCCAAAGGAGCAGGACTACCTGGAAGCCCCTGTTCCAGGTTCTTCAAAGTCTCTAGGCACATCCACCACCCTGGGTCTCACCAACAGGCCCTTCCCTGAGCCCTGTTCCTGCGTCTACCAACAGGCCCTTCCCTCATCCCCACCCCTTGAACAGAAATGACATGGAGTTGGCCCTGACAGCCCAAGAATCAGAACCCACCCTTTCTTTTGGGAGTGCTGGTTCCTACCTGTGTACTGAATGGTCCTTTATGCTCAGGGGCCTGTGTTGATGGTGTGTGTCTTTCAGGAGGACCAGCTGGTGAGGATGGCCCATATGGGATGTGGCAAGCAGATACCCTGGCTCCCCATCCTGGTGGTAAGTTGGGGGACTGAGGGAGGGCCCTATTCCAGTTCACTCATTCCAGTGCTCCCATAAAGACTGCCCTTAGCCATGTCCATCCAATCCCTATAGTGGCTTCCTGACCTCTTCAGCCACAGCTGTGTAATGGGGACAGTGGGCATATCCTTGCAGGTATTCCACTATCTGCAAAGCACCCCAGATTCAAGCAAGGCCACCCTGGATGTCCTTGTGGAAATAGCTGAGCAGGTCTTGGGAAAAGCCTGGATAGTATTGCATGGTGGGATATGATTGAGGGCCTGTATCAGCCCCAGGCACCAAGGGGCACTGACTCCCTGAGCAAGAGACCCTCCACAGTTCCCATCCCCAACTCTCTCAGGTACTGACCCCCAATAGGCGTGTGTGTGTGTGTGTGTGTGTGTGTGTGTGTGTGTGTGTGTGTGTGTGTGTGTGTAAGGAGGACAAAAGACCCTTTTCTGTGGCAGGTGACCCTGCTGTGCTCAGCCAGGGCTGAGTACTCCAACTGCGGCGAGAATGAATACTACAACCAGACTACCGGGCTGTGCCACGAGTGTCCCCAGTGTGGGCCAGGGGAGGAGCCCTACCTGGTAAGCCCTGCCCCCAACCCAGCCCTGCCTCATAGGTGTCACCAGCTCATACCCCACCACCACCCCCCAGGCATATGCTCTCCAAGCTAGATCAAGCCAGTTGTCTTTAGTCTTTGAGCACCAAGACTGAATGGTCAGGGGCAGGGGATTGACTTAACAGTAGAACATATGCCTTGAATGTGGGAGGCCCTGGGCTCAGTCCCCAGTGCTACATAAAGAGCCAAGATCAAATAGCTGGAGTTGCAGTGAGCACAAGAACCATGCTCACCTGGTACAGGAGGGGCTGAGCATCTGTGGAAGGTTGTCTCAGATGTGTGTGTGTGTGTCTGTGTATGTGTGTGTTTGGTGTCGAACCACCACAGTAATTCCCCATGCAATGAAGGGAGATGCACACATGTCAGGGCCTTTCCACTGCAGCTAGAAATTATATACAGAGGGTAACATGTGGTTCAGTCAGTAGAGTGCACTTGTTACTGTGCTCAAAGACCCAAGTTCAAGCCCTAGGCCACCACTTGGGAGCACCTGCCAGGGGAAAACTTCATGAGTGGAGGAATAGTGCTACTGTGTCTTTCCTCCACTCTATCTCTACCTCCCTCTCTACCTCTCTGTCTCTCACCCTCTATCATAAAGGGAGGAATGGCTGCTGGGAGGGGTAGAGTCATACAGGCATTGAGTTCCAACAATAACCCTGGTGGCAAAAGAAGTAAGTAGATCAGTACTGTACACTAGGTTCACACAGCACAATAGCTGTGTATAATCTGTTCAGGAACTTGCCAGAAGCATCACATCTGAAGCCTGGGAGTCCTGAGGAAGGGGTATAAGGAGGTACAGTTAGGACAAATCAGGAAGCCAGGGCTCTACAAGAGAAGCTTCTGGAAAATAGGCAGTGCCACCACCCCCATGCACCCAGTGTGTCCCTGAGTCCCACAGGCCCAAGCAAGGCGAGGGGCTGGGGTATTCATAGTGTTCTCTGTCCTCCTTCCTGGCCAGTCCTGTGGCTATGGCACCAAAGATGAAGACTACGGCTGTGTGCCCTGCCCCGCGGAAAAGTTCTCCAAAGGTGGCTACCAGATATGCCGGCGGCACAAAGACTGTGAGGGCTTCTTCCGGGCCACCGTGCTGACTCCAGGAGACATGGAGAACGATGCTGAGTGTGGGCCCTGCCTGCCTGGGTAAGCACACAGTGTTTTTCTGGGGAGACAGGTGCCCAGTGCTAAGGACCTCCATAACCATGAGCCCTGGGGCCTGTGGTCTGGCATCTAACCTGCTGGCTGTCCTGTCCCACACAGGGCACGAATGTGAGGTCAGGAAGCATGACATTGAGCAGGGGACAGGCAGCCCACTCACACCTAGCTTCTGCGTCGCTTTCAGGAACATTTGTCCTTACGTCTCCAGTCAAATGCATGTTTCAAATGCTTACAGTGAGATAACACATGTGGAATATTTTGTAGAAAAGGAGATGGAGCCATAAGAATGGCTCACATGGATAGTGTAGTCAGCCTGGAGTGAGGAACCCCTAGGAGCACCCACAAAGAAAAGAGAATTAAGATGTCACACAAAATTTTTCTTTCTAGTGTTCTGCAGGGAACTGGAGGCAAAAGCAACTACTAGGAATATCTGAGTTACTGATATACGAGGCCTGTAACTCCCCCCACTTATGTAGCAAAATTCTTCTCAAAACAGCAAAATGAAAAAGTGGTTCACTGAAAAGACATGAAGGTAAAGTCTTCCCCTCCCCTGCATGACATATGAGCAAGTTACATTTTGGACGAGGAAGTATTTCCTTGACAGCTGGGAAATGCCAGCCCAGCTGCCACTGCCCCCTCCAGTGGCCACGAAGCATAATGCTTGTGGTGGCTCCTTGATAGAAACCAAAAGCTGTGACATGTGAGTTAAAAGATAAAGGACAGGAAAGCTTCCAGTGGAGGGGATGGGATATCGAACTCTGGTGGTGGGAAATGTGGAATTTTACCCCTCTTATCCTATGGTTTTGTCAGTATTTTCTATTTTTTTATTTTATAAGTAATTTTTTTTAAAAAAGAGAGTGATGAGAGTTGAGAAGATGATGGGAATGGGAGTGGTGGAGTTTGGTGAAGGTAGAGATGGTTCAGATGACAGAGGTGATGATGGTGGTGATGGTGAATATGATGGAAGTGGGGGCAGTTGACACAGATTGGATATGGAGGTGATAACACTGGAGATAGAGATGATGGAGGCTGCCATGATGGGATGATGGAGGTGGTCATGGTGGAGATGATGAAGGTGGTCATGGTGGAGATGGTAGAGGTGGTCATTGAAGATGACGGAATTGGTTATGATAGAGATGATGGAGGCGGTCATGGTGGATATGATGGAGGTGGTCATGGTGGAGATGATGGAATTGGTTATGATAGAGATGATGAAGGTGGTCATGGTGGAGCTGAGGTGGTCATGGTGGAGATGATGGAACTGGTCATGATAGAGATGATGAAGGTGGTCATGGTGGAGATGGTGGGGGTGGTAACCAAGTGGAGATTGAGATGATGGAAGTGGTCATGATGCAGCATGTGGGGAAGGACATTTTGAAGAGGTCTCTGAGTTATCTGTTTTGGCTGGTGTGTAGATGACAGCCCATTTGTCAAGACCTGGGCTGCAAGAGGGAAAGAACTAGTAGGATGACAGAGAGAAAAGGAGGCAGAGTCTTAGATAGAGAAAAACAAGTTGTATTTGCTTACAGAGCAAGGGCTATGGATAAGACAGTCCAGGCATTTTTCTGGATTTCAGCTAGGTACATATAACAAAACATGTATATGTAAATCTTATAAATGGGTGACTTGGGTCAGATGTTCTAGGTACAGATATCCTCGTTCTGATATGGAGAAGCAGACTGGACATCACCAAGGTCCATCTTCCCTTGTGATAGTATCTGGTATCTGCTGTCTAGGAGGATGTTTGTGCCTATGTGCCAGTGGTCAGGCTATGTCTACCATGAGCAGATGTGGTGTGCAGGTTCAGCTGCCACGATCTTGGACTACTATCCTCTTAAGGACTTCTGTCATAAAGCCTAAGGTGTGTTTGAACACTTGAAGTGGTTATGACATCCAGATTGATCTCAGTCTGTCAAACAGGTAGAAACACCAGCTCAGTGGCAAAACCTGAACCCCACTGTCCATGTTGGTTGATGTGGAAGCCGCTTCCCCAGATGGGCTCCAGAAAGGACAAGCTCTGAGAACTGCTCAGCAAATGACTCTGCCCCATGGAAATGTGACCCAGATTGCCAGAAAAGCTGGCTCTATGACCAAATGAACATTGCTTGGCCATGAGAGACTGGCCAGAGAGTGTTTCATGGCATAAGCTCCCTGCTCTAGGAACAAGGCCTGGTAGAAGTGGATAAAGCAAGTATAAGGTCATGAATTTGATCCCTGGCATCACTTGTGCCAGAATGATGTCTGGGTCTCTCTCTCTCTCTCTCTCTCTCTCTCATTAAATAAATTTTAAAGAAGAGAAAAAAGGCAAAGGGCACAACTGTGACATCAGTAGGAAGCTGGCATGTACTCCTCTCTGTTCTATGAAGACAATAAGACCACAACCAGCTTCTGTACTTGGCATACACACCCAGGACTCAGTGCAGGAGACACAGGAGACACATCCCCAGGATATGAAGTCACACATTGGTTCCCACCTGGCTGTGTGATATGACATGTCTGTTCAGATAAACCACCCTCAACTTCCAAGCCAGCCGAATAGAAGCCCCCCCACCCTGATTTATCTCTGGCCCCTATATTCATGGCCAGGCTTATGGGGGGGACACCCCCAGAGGTCTCCCACTCCCTTTTCCATCCACTAGGCTTGGTACACTCATGCCCCCTGACATAGAAGGATTACAAGGAGTTCTGGCAAGCTGGCCACTTAACTCCATGAAAGGCTATTTTCATTCCAGGGTTCAAGTGGTTCCTGGGCTGCCAGTAGTCTCCCCAAGGCCGTAGGTCGTGCACCCATTGCTTTGGCAAACCCTGTCTCTACCCACCTCCCACTCCTCTGCTGTGCATCCAAATGTATCCCCCAAGATTCAGGGACAATGAGCCCTGAGTAGACCTGGGGCTTTCCTGTTGAGAAAGGCCTGTGTGGGAGGACAGGGAACAAAAGCAAAGAGGAAGAGAGGTGAGATTTCACAACCTCCCCAGTGGGCATCCTCCTAGCCCTGGACAAGCTCCAGTTGGCTATAGGCCACACCACAGCCACACCCTTCCAACATGTGGGAGGCAAGTAGCAGAGCTAAGGGCACAATGAATGTCCCACATGGTGGCCCATTGGAGAGGACCAAAGGCCCCCAGTGACATCTATCACATGTTTCAGGCTCCTGAGCATAGGAAAAGTTTAGACACTTGTTGCCTCAAGGCAGTCACTCCCTGAATAGAAGATTTTAGAAGCCCCATTACAATAGATCTTGTCCTTGACCCCCACAGTACTGGCTCTTCACTGAGCCATTTGAAACACCTCACAGCTCAATCCAGACATGCTGTCAGACAAGGGTTAAATTGCAATTCCAGGGAATCAGAGAGAGAAGCTCCCTGGGTACCTGAGTGCCAAGACAGGATGGCTCACATCCTGGTAGCCCTAGGGGCCATAATGGAATTATCCTTGGCCCAAGGCCTTCCCACCCTGGTGACCACAATGCTTTGCTTAAGATGGAACTTGCATCCAGGACGGTGTAGGCAGGGCTGGGCTGCACATTTACTTCCAGCAGAGAGAATGCATAGAGGGCCTCCAGCTTCAGTCTCTCTCTCTCTCTCTCTCTCTCTCTCTCTCTCTCTCTCGGCACTTAGAACTTGTGTGGAGAACTTGTTCTCAATGTATTCTCCAGCTGGTGTTTGCCTATCTCTCCCCTCCTCCTCCACGCCCACACAGGCAGAGGGGACACAGACTAAGGATGGGACACCCACCCTGGGATAGAGGATGGAGGAGATGTGCCCAAGGCGGGCAAGAAGGAAACTGAGCACCAGGTTGAGAGCCACGCAGCTCTGGATGCTGGGGACCCGGAGGTGAAAGGGTCAGGGGTGAGGGCCAATGGCAGATCTAGAGTCCAGCCCTCATCTGAGGGGCATCCACCACAACCTGAGCCCAGAGTGTCTCTAGAGGCAGAGCACTTACTGAGGGAAGTTTTCTAGAAGATTCCACTGAGGACATCACTGTTGTGGCTTCTCTAGCAGGGTGTTTTGAGACTGGCTAATGAATGTTTACAAGAACTGAGGATAAAAGGCAGTGAGGACAGGCAAGCAGGCACAATCACAATGTTACTGGGAACAGTGCTGCTCGCTCCCCGCCCCAACAGGCCTTCCCCACCCTACCTTGTGCTGCTAAAAAGGGCGCTGGGTGGGCACTGCTGTGGAAAAGAGACAGAGAGAGAGATTAAGTCTGGGGAGATAGCATAATGGACATGCAAAGAGACTTTCATGCCTGAGGCTCCAAAGCCCCAGGTCAATCTCCTGCACCACCATAAGCCAAAGCTGAGCAGTGCTCTGGTAAAAACAAAATGGGGGGGGGGGAGAAAGAGGTAGAAATAGAGTTTAAATGCAGTCATGGAAAAATCCAGCTGCAGACAGAGATTTTTCCATCTCATGATGGAAACATATAGCAAGGGAAACATTTTTACCAACTTGCAATATTGAACCCACTTCCCATGGGTGACAACCCCCTGGTCCCCATCTGCAGGAGGGAAAGCATCACAAGTGGAGGAGCAATGTTGCAGGTATCTCTCTTTATCTCTCCCCAACTCTCTATTTCTCTGTCTCTATCAAAAGACAAAGAAAAAGGGTGGAGGTAGATAGGCATAATGGTTATGCAAAGACGCTCTAAATCCTCTGCATCACCATAATAAAAAAAGTCACCCAGAAGTTGAAAAATAAGAACAGAAGGGAAAGCACAAAGCAGAACTTGAACTAGAATTGGTGTATTGCACCAAACAAAGTAAAGGACTCTGGGGTTAGTGTTCAGGTCCTGGGACATGATGGCAGAGGAGGACCTAGAAGAGGTTAGATTGTCATGTGGAAAATGGAGAAATGTTACACATGTACAAACTACTGTATTTTACTGTCAACTATAAACCATTAATCCCCACCCCCAATAAAGAAAAAGAAAGAAAAAAGAAAAGGTCACCAGGAACAATGGATTAGTCATGCAGGTACCACATCCCAGCAAATAACCACAGTGGCAAAATATCCCAAGTTGGACAAGTCCAGCATGAGCTCTCACCCTTACATGGCCAGTATGACTTGAACTTCAGCAGAGGCCTGGTAATACTCCAGGTGCTGGTCATTTTTGTTACTCCACAAAGCCATTGGCTTTCTGTCTGTTACACTCCCTCCACTGGCCAACTGCCATGGGACTTCTTCTAGCGTTTGCCCTTCTTCCGTAGCCAGTCAACAGCGTCAGGTTGAGCCTGATGTAAAGTTTCGAGACCTCCTTTGAATCTGGAGAGGTGGCAGTTGTTGACTATGTGGGTCATAGTCTGTCTGGAGCCGCAGGGGCAGTTCAGGTTGTCTCTGGCTCCCCAGCGATGGAACATAGCGGTGCACCGGCCATGGCCTGTTCGATAGCGATTGAGGAGGGCCCAATCATAACGTGCTAGGTCAAAGCCGGGTTGATGCTTGCAGGGGTCTGTGATGAGGTGTTTGTTCTTTACCTCAGCTGACTGCCAACTCTGTTTCCAAGAGACTGGAACAGAGAAGTTCAGTGTAGGCATAGGGGACCAGATTGGGTGACGAGACGTCAAGTGTTAGACAGGGTGGGTGAAGATATCCGGCGTATATTGGCAGGTCCGGTCGAGCATAGACGTGGGAAATGAACTTAGATGATGCCGCATCCCGACGAATATCTGGCGGGGCAATGTTGCTAAGAACTAGCAGCCATGGAACCGGGGTGGAACGGACGGTTCCAGAAATTATCCTCATGGAGGAATATAATTTGGAATCGACCAAGTGGACATGGGGGTTACGGAACCATACTGGGGCACAGTATTCTGCAGTGGAATAGCATAATGCCAGAGATGATGATCGTAGTGTGGAAGCACTCGTGCCCCATGAGGATCTGGCCAGTCTTGCAAAGATGTTATTCCTCGCGCCCACCTTTGCTGCAGTTTTTATGAGATGTTCGTGAAATGACAGAGTGCAATCGAGAGTAATGCCAAGATAGACTGGCTGGGCTTCATGCCGGATTCTCGTATCGCCAAGCTGCACATTAAGCTCACGCGAGGCCGAGGCATGGTGTAGATGGAAAACAGATGATACCGTTTTTGCAGTGCTAGGGATTAGTCGCCATTTTTTACAGTAATCAGATATCAGAGACATGTCTTTCGTGACTGGGACTTATCAGCAAGCATTCAGGTCAGCCTGGAGGTCCCAGTGTATAGGGGCTCACAGGAGACCCCCAAGCTACAGAGATGTCCCCCTCCCACATGGACCTAACTCTTTCCTCTGAAAACACCCCATGGGCACAGACAGCTTTCAGAAGGATGAACTTGAGAAAAACTGTGATCATGTGCTCACTAAATACATCCATCAGTGGAAGGAACCAGTCATGGAAAAGAGTTAAAAGGGGGAGGCTGTATGAAGAATATCCCTTTCTCCAACATTAATATCACTTTATTGGGGAAATGGTGATTTACAGGTTTGTTGGAATGAGGTTACATTTCTACATTTCCCCAAGACAAAAGTGTCAGTACCCTTCACCCTCCACCAAACCCTCAACCTGTTCCCCCACAGGGACTTAGCTCCCCATTCTGTCCTCGTTTCCTCCCTTCCTCCCTTGTAAGCCCCTGAATCTGCTGTGATGGACTAAAGGAGTTATCCAGGATTGTCCTTGGCCTTGCTTCTTAGAGCCCACCTGTGAGTGAGATCTTCCAGTATTTGTCCTTCTCCCTCTGGCTCATCTTGCTCATCATAACTCCCTCTGGTTCAATCCACACTGTAGCAAAGGTGAATATGTCAACACTTCTTGTAGCTATGTAATATTTTGTTGTGTATATTCCATAACTGCTGTAACCATTTGTCTGACGTTGGAAGAATGTCCCATTTCCAGGCACCCTGAAGCTCCCTGGGAAACTCTATGATCTGTATAGGCTGCCAGGTCTAGGGGCTCTGGTCCCTGCCATGTGTGTCTGTGCCTATTCTAACCGGGATCACCTGTCTGCCTTGTCTTGTTTCGCCTTCCCTGTAGCTACTACATGCTAGAGAACAGGCCGAGGAACATCTATGGCATGGTCTGCTACTCCTGCCTCCTGGCACCCCCCAACACCAAAGAGTGTGAGTGCTCCTGTTTGCTCCTGATTTGGGGGAGGGGGGTGTCCAAACACTGATGTCTACTGCCACTGTTTTAGAAGGAAGCTATGCCAGGAAACCCAGGCCTCAAGGAAAAGATCCACCCTAGGTGCCCTGCCAGCCCCCAGCCCTCACCCACCACCCACCCCAAGCTGACTGTCAGTTCTGTGGAGGGAGGTTCTAGTGAGAAGTTCCATCACACCCAGAAAATCACAGCAGCTCTGTGAGTCTCCACTTTATCTCGGACCACAATTGGAAAAACTTCAGAGCTCACAGAGGCCACTTTGCAGAGAACTGCAAAGCACTAGACAGTTGTAAATTCTCCTGAGTTTATTGAGGGCTGGTCACTGGTGCATCCAGCTGAGTGTACATGTCACCATGCACAAGGATCCAGGTTCAAGTCCCCAACCCCAACTGGCCACAGGGATGCTCCATGAGCAGTGAAGCAAGGCTGCAGTTGTCTCTCTTTCTTTCTCCCTCCATACCTCTCTCTCCCCTCTCAATTTTTCTCTGTCTTACCAAAGAAAAGAAAAGGAAAAAAATTTCCACTGAAAGTGGTAGATTCACAGTCTAGACACTAAAGACACCAAGCCCCAAGCAAAAAGCACTGCTCAGCTCTGGTTTATGATGGTGCGAGGGATTGAACCTGGGACTTTGGAACCTCACATTAACACCACTAACAACAATATGCTCCTCACCCAGTGATACTTTATTTCATATCTTGGTTAAAAGTTCTTTGTTATTTATCCTGGTGCTTCTGTACAGGATAGTGAAATATAAAGGTGTTTTGACAGTGACAACTTTGTTCATTTCTCTCTTTGCTATTTATTCATGTGACACTTATTGTTTATCCTATAATTATCTCAACATTATTAGTTTAATATTACCTAAATATTTGATAAGATCTGTGAAATCGTGAATTGAGATGTATTTTGAAAAATGTATATTTGTAAATTTTCATAATGCAAATATATATACATATATAAATATCACATACTTTTAAAAAGATGTGTATTTGGGGATCGGGTGGTAGCGCAGCAGGTTAAGTGTACATGGCGCGAAGTGCAAGGACTGGCATAAGGATCCTGGTTTGAGTCCTTGGCTCCCCACCTGCAGGAGAGTCACTTCACAGGCGGTGAAGCAGATCCGCAGGTGTCTATTTTTCTCTCCTCCTCTCTGTCTTCCCCTCCTCTCTCCATTTCTCTCTGTCCTACCCAATAGTGATAACATCAATAACAACAACAATAACTACAACAATAAAAAAAGACATGTATTTATTTGTTGTCACCAGAGTTTCACCACTCCACACTGACTACTCAGGTAGAAAATCAGTGACAGAGATAAAAATAAAGCCACCACACTTTCTTCAGTGCATTGGAGGCTAAAAAAACCTAGGCCATGCCAGGACAAAGCAAGTGCACTCTCTAAGCAGGCTCTCTTGTCAGCCAAATGTATTTCTTTATTAATGGTGGAGAGAGAAGAAGGGGAGAAACCCAAAGCATCACTCCAGTGATGCAGTACTCGGGTGTGGACTCAGGACCTTACACTTGTGAAGTCCAGGCAATAACCACTGTGCTACCTCCCAGACTTCCTCATACATATTTTGGAATTTAAGGGCAGTCACCAGAGTGCCACCGTTAGAACATGGAGCCCTGTGGGGCACGATGTAAACTCTACCTGAGCCACCTGTCACGAGAGAGACAACAAGGCTTTCAGGTCAAGGATTCCACCGGGGGGACTTTCTTTCGTGATCTCCTTTGGGTTTAATTCTCAACCTTTTCTGAGGTAACATCAGCAGAGAATGTACTTCGTGTGGGGGAACCAGGTGGTGGTACACCTGGCTAAGTGCACTAGCAGGACTCGAGAAAAGAGGCGGGTTTGAGACCCGGCTCCCCACCTGCAAGGGGGTTACTTCACAAGCAGTGATGCAGGTCTGCAGATGTCTATCTTTCTATCTCCCTCTCCTCTCTCAATTTCTCTCTGTCCTATCCAATAAAATGGGGGGAAATGGCCCCCAGGAGCAGCGGGTTCACAGTGTCGGCACTGAGCCCCAGCAATAAACTTGGAGGAAGAAATTAATAAAAAGCACTGTGTGTGATCTCTGTGACCTGCACTTAGAAGTACTAGTTGGCAGGGTGTTGGGGGACAGCTGGGGGAAGGCTGGGGCCTAGTCCTGCACAAATGGGGACTTGCCTTACTCTCCCTCCAGCTCCACTCTCACAGGGGAACACTGAGACTCCAAATTCTTTAGCTCTCCCCAAGACCCTAAGCAACCCCATCTTCCCACAGTGACTTTACTTGAGGAGACAAGAGTAAGAGCTCAGGAGCAGCCAAATAGCTCATGTGGATAGTACACTGCTTTGCCAGTCCTCACCGCATTGGAGGAAGCATCTATGCTGTGGCCTCTCTCTGTGTGTCTCTGTCTCTTTTATCTGAAAAAAGTTATCTCAGAGTAGTGAAGCCCCCCCCACACACACACCCAAAAAGGAGTGTGAAGAGGAAGGAGAGAAGTGAGCCTGCAGGGATGCTGTGTGTCAATCAGGGCCCCTCAGGGATGTCGCTCCTCACTTGCCAAATTTCTGAAGTTGATGAGCCAGGCAGTAATGTCTCTAAAATTGTGCTTTCCTGCTTAATTAATTAGCTTCCTTTGCTAATTAACCCACTAGTTAAAGAAGACCTGGGGTCCCCGGTGGGAAATCAGTGCCCCCACCCCCTGAGCAGGTGATCGGTAGGTTCTATAAACCCCAGAAAAAGCATGTGGCACAGAGTTAGGGCAGGAGAAGCCACAGGGCAGCCCGTCAAGGAGTGAAGTGCACCCTCAGCATCCAGCAGAACTGCCTCCTGTGAAGTCCCCCCACTTGTGATGGCTCTCCCAGACATGTGGGACCAGCATAGGTCTGTGGTGCTGGCTCCCATCAGAGCACCCAGAACTGGGCCTCTCCCAACTGGGCAGGTGCTGAGGCACTGAGCATGCACAGTTCTAGAAAGTTCTCAGGGGGCCAAGACCAGACTCTGAGAAACCCCCACCCTCCCGCTAGAACTTCACTATGGCATTTAAGTCCCATGGAATTTAGAAAATCAAGCTAACCTCCCCCCACCCCACCCCACCCTCGCCCAGCCCTACTTCCTCTCCTACCAAACCAAGGCTTCTAAGGGCTGGGGTTTATGGGGGATGACCCTGCACAATTAGAAGGAAAGGTGCTGGCAAGGCCAAACAAGCTGTTGGACCAAAGAGATAGCACAATGAGAGAGCAGGACTTGTGTCTCTGAGGACCCAGAGGCCCAGGTTCAATTCCCAGCACTGTCAGTTGCCAGAGCTCTGGTGCCTCTCTCTCTCTCTCTCTCTCTCTCTCTCTCTTCCTCTCTCTCTCTTTCCTCAACCACCTGCAAGGGAGGAAGCTTCATGAGCAGTGGAGTAGTACTATCACTATCACTCTCCTCTCTCTCACTCTCTATCTTAAAGAAACAAAATTGGCCTGGGGCCAGATGATGGCACACCTGGTTGAGCATAAATGTTACAATGCACACAGACCCAAGTTCAAGGCCCCAGCCCCCACCTGCAGGGGAAAAGCTTTTGTGAGCAAGTAGTGTATCTTATATATCTGCAGGTATCTTATTTGTCTCTCTCCTTCTCTATCTCCCCCTTTCCTCTCGATTTCTGTCCAATAAATAAATAAAGATTAAAAAAATTTTTAAAAAGAAACAAAATTTGTCACCAGGAAAGTCATGCAGACACTGATGACAAAAGTAAATAAAAAGAGAAATCTTCATCTTAAATCTAAATTGTTGCCCTATACAGACTGCCAGCCAGGCTTTCACATATGTCACTAGCATATCTATAGATGGTGTGGATGAACAGACCTCAAAGCCATTCCCCACACTCCATCTTTGCAATGGATAGAAGCATGGCTACTTTAAGCCATGCCCATAGACCTCAAAGCCACTCCCACCTTAGATCCTTCCCGGTGGACCTTGCACTGCTCCAGGTAGAAGGTTTGCACACAGGGCAATGGAGCCATAGTTGACCAACCCAGAGGAACAACATTGAGAATTGTCTCCCTCTAACTTTGACACACTGTGGCCTCCAGAGGAAACTCCTAGATGCCAGACACTTTGTAAGCACTAAATTCAGCCTCTTAAACTGGAGCAGGGCCTAGGTTGGGGACTCAAGTCTATGGCTGTCCCTACTGTCCTCAGGATGGCTGTCCCCTGATGCCACCTGTTTGCCACCTGCTGTCCCCACTGCCTGGTCCATTTCACTCAGATGTGCTCAGAGAAGACTTTTTTTTTTTAAGGAATCAGAATGCTTTAATTAAAAAGTCACAAGTGGATGATAAAGTATGTAGGAACTTAAAATTTACAAACTAGCAGATTTGTCCATATCCCTTCCTGCAGACCATTTGTATGCTCAGCACAAGGGCAGGGAACACCAAAGAATGTCCACCGTCATCCAGGCTGCCCAGTTGTTAGCAGCTGAGCTCATCAGAGGAGAATGAATGAATCAGGACAGAGCACGGCCCAGCCCACAGAGGTCTGCACCGCTCTTTGCTGATAGCATTGTCACCTGCCCTACTGAGTGGGGGCAAAGGGATTTCATCCCTCCTGGGCTGCTCTTACTGTCCCTCCCCTAGACCACAGGTCTGGGCAGGTCTGTGTCCCCAAGCACTGCCACCCAACCTCAGCCAGCAAGCTAGGGACAAGAATAGACAAAGATGACAGGCCCAGAAACAGAGCCTACAGGTAGCTCTATTTCCTGACCACATAGCTGAAGGTCCCTTGAGCCCCTGGCCAAACAGATAGATTGGCTTGCTTTCAATGTCCTGTTTGTTCTGAAGAGGGAAATCAGGTTTTGCTGGCAGTTGGGGGCTTTTACTCACTCACTTTCTTGGGCTGGTGTTTGATAGCCGGCCTCCCAGCCCAGGTCAGAAATCTGTTTGCTTGCTTCCTTCCTTGCTTGCTTGCTTTTAGTTCATGTTTCATTGTCACTGTAACTTTGCCACTCTGGGCTTTCTCAGGTAAAGACATAAAGAAAGAGAGAAAGAAATCACAACATAGAAGCTTCCTCCAATGCAGTGGAAATCAATCTCCAAGCAGAGTCAGGTGCCTGACTAAACAGCATTCTGACAACAATTTTAGAAAGCAGATAATCACACGCAGGCTGAGTGGTGGTGCAGTGGGTGGGGTGTTGAATTCTCAAGTATGAGATCCCAAGTTCAATCCCTGCACTGCACATACCGGAATAGTGTCCTCCTTCTCCCTCTCTCTCTCTCTCTCTTTCTCTCATAAGTAAATAAAACTTTTGGGGCGGGGCAGGCAGCAGCGCAACTTGCTAAGCACACACATTACAGTGCTCAAGGATTTAGGCTCAAGCCTAGGTCCCCACCTGCAGGGGAAAAGCTTCATGAGTGGGGAAGTAGAGCTGCAGGTGTCTCTTTGTCTCTTTCCCTCTATATTTCCCCTCCCCTCTCAATTTCTGTCTCTATCCAATAATAAAATTAAGAAATAAAAAGAAAATAGCATTATTTTTCAAAGATATTAATAAATAATTTTAAAAATATTAGTCAGAGGAAAAACCCTAAAGGAAAAGGCATTAAAATGTCCACTTCAAATAATGAGGCTTGTTCAGGGGGAGGTTCCTCCTCTTCTTTCTTGTGTCTTGGTTTTTTTCCATGATTTTTTAAGGCATGAACACTGATTACTTACTTTACCACTAGAGAATGCATTAAAAGTACACTCATGTTCCATGTAATTGAAAGGATTACTCAGTAATACTTCCCCCAACAAGACATTGGACCACTCTTCTCATTTTTGGCTTGCATTCCTATCTCACTTCACTGAGGTGAAGAGACTTGCAAAGCCCCAGCACTGTGGCTAGTTTCAGCAGGTTATATACCATGTGTGTCTCTGTGGATGTTAAACAATGACCTTTGCCTGGTGCTGGCATGCCCAGTAGAGCACACATCTATATGAGGGAAGCTTCGAGAACCTTGGCACAATTCTGCAAGTATCTCTCCTCTCTATCTCCTTCTATTCTCTATCTCTATTCCTCTCTTGCTCTCTATGAGAAAAGAGAAAGCAATAGCTTCTGGGAACAGTAGAATCATACTGGCAACAAGTCCTAGAGGAAAAAGAGAAAGAAAATAATATGAAAGGGAAGGGAAGGGAAGGGAAGGGAAGGGAAGGGAAGGGAAGGGAAGGAAAGGAAAGGAAAGGAAAGGAAAGGAAAGGAAAGGAAAGGAAAGGAAAGGAAAGGAAAGGAAAGGAAAGGAAAGGAAAGAAGGTGGTGGGTAGATAGTATAATAGTTATGAAAAGAGACTCTCATGCCTCAGGCCCTAAGGTCCCAGCTTCAATCCTCCACACCAGAGCTGAGAAGTGCTCTGGTTAAAAGAAGAAGAAGAAGAAGAAGAAGAAGAAGAAGAAGAAGAAGAAGAGGAAGAAGAAGAAGAAGGAGAAGGAGAAGGAGAAGGAGAAGGAGAAGGAGAAGAAAAAGAAGGAGGAGGAGGCGGAAGAGGAGGAGGAGAAGAAGAAGAGGAGGAGGGAAGGAAGAAGGAAGGAAGGAGGGAAAAAGAGAGAAAGAGAAAGTAAGAAAGAAAGAAAGAAAGAAAGAAAGAAAGAAAGAAAGAAAGAAAGAAAGAAAGAAAGAAAGGTGATCTTTGAAAAGACAAAATGCTCACTAGACTTGATGAATGTCTCAGCAACTAGGGCACAGGGCTTGTAGAACACTGTTTAGGGATTGTCCCCAAAGAAATGGGGGTGTCTTCCCCACCCCCTCTCCAGTCCACTCATAACCTAGGATCAAGGCGGGTTCACTGCGTGTCCCCACTGACACTGTGGTTCCCCTGCACAGGTGTGGGCGCCACATCTGGAGTCTCAGCCAATTTACCTGGCACGTCTGGCAGCAGCACCCTTCCCCCCTCCCTGCACGCACACAAAGGTAAGCAGGGTGCTTCTGAGGCCACTCAGAAACCATTGCATCTGTGGGCATAAAAAAGAGGATGACAGGAAAGACATATCATGAAGTGTGCAGCTCTTGGAACTTCTTGTGGTGGCCAGAACTAACCTGCCAGGCTCAGCTCTCAGATGAGACAAGAATTTGGGGTTTTGGGCTGGGAGTATGGACTGACCAGTCAATGCCTATGTTCAGTGGGGAAGCAATTACAGAAGCCAGACCTTCCACCTTCTGCAACCCACAATGACCCTGGGTCCATACTCCCAGAGGGATAAAGAATGGGAAAGCTATCAGGGGAGGGGATGGGATACAGAGTTCTGGTGGTGGGAATTGTGGAATTATACCCCTCCTATCCTATAATTTTGTTAATCATTATTAAATCATTAAAAATAAAATAAAGAATTTGGTATTTCAAGCTGGCACTTGGATAGTACGGTTTTGTCACATGTTCAAGCCTGGTGCCCACCCTATTAAAAGAAGCTCTAGAACTGTAGCCTCTCTCTCTCTCTCTCTCTCTCTCTCTCTCTCTCTCTCAAAAAGTTTTTTCCCTGTACAAGCCCCCGGTTCCCCACCTGTAGGGGAGTCGCTTCACAGGTGGTGAAGCAGGTCTAGATGTCTATCTTTCTCTCCCCCTCCTCTGTCTTCCCCTCCTCTCTCCATTTCTCTCTGTCCTATCTAACAATGACGACATCAGTAACAACAACAATAATAACTGCAACAACAATTTAAAAAGCAAGGGCAACAAAAGGTAAAATAAATAAATATTTTTTTAAAGTTTTAAGAAGTTGGGGTTGCAAGCCAGTGCCCAGACGCATCCCAGTGTCAGCACCATTGCTGTCAGAGGTTGTGGTCCTGACTGGGAGGAGGAGATTCTTTAGAGACATGAACCCCAGGTCACTGCCTTCTCTTCCAACTCCAGCAGAGCTCTCGGGCCAAGGTCACCTGGCCACAGCCTTGATCATCGCCATGTCTACCATCTTCATCATGGCTATCGCCATTGTCCTCATCATCATGTTCTATATCATGAAGACAAAGCCCTCAGCCCCAGGTAAGTGCTCCCTATGCTCCCCTCCTCTCCCTGGAGGCAGCTGGCTCAGCAGACACTCACTCCCCCTCTCTCTGCACACAGCCTGCTGTGCCAGCCACCCGGTGAAGAGCGTGGAGGCCCCAGCCACCAAGGAGGAGGAGAAGAAAGAGGCCCAAGGTCTGCACACAGAGCCCCAAGAGTTGAGCTTAGTCTGCCAGGTGGAGGGGGCCCCTCTTGTTTCTGCTTCAGCTTCCCAGCTTCTGGGATCACTTAGACAAGGGCTGTAATAAGAGGGCCACCAGCACTTCCTCCTGAGGGTTTGGGTCCAGTCACGGTCCAGTCACCAGTCAGGGCTGTGCACAGGGAGGGTGAACCTCCCAGTCTGAGGTCAGCTGACACTCTGCCCGCTCCTACTCCCATGTACCTGCAGATGGCGTGGTGATCTTCTCAGAGAAAGAGGAATTCGAGAAGCTGACCCCGGCACCGGCGATGACTGCCAAGAGGTGAGCCACTGGCAGGCAGCCGCTGGCTGAGAGTGGGTACAGCTCCCTGGTGAGCCAACACCGGTCACCAAGGATCTACTGCCCAGGCTTGGGACACTGGCCCCCTTTTGTCCCCCTTTCCCCTCTTTTCTTTAGTTTTTATTTTATTTTTGATAGACTCTGAGAGACAGAGAGATAGAGGAAAGACAGGCAGACGGAGAGATACCAGCAGCACTGCTGCACTTCATGTGAAGTTCCCCCCCCTTTTCAAGTGGGGACCAAGGGCTTGAATGTGGGCCCTTATACATGGTGACACATACACTCTACCAGGTAAGCCGCTACCCAGCCTTTCTCTTTCCTTTTTCTTTCGTGGGGCCTCTGCCTTCCTCAGGTGCACCCCAAAGTTCCTGCCAACCTCCTTTTCCTCTGCAGCCTGGTTCAGGTGGCTGCTGCTACCATCACATAGCACTGGTGTCATGGGTGGGGCCAAACTAGAAGTGCCAGTCCTAGCTGCTGGTGACAGGGGCCCACACAGATGTGTCGCTCACTCAGTCTGATTGCCTTTTGCCTCAGCAAGTCTGATAAGCACGGTGCTGAGATCATCTATCACTGTCACTGCCTCCCAATTCTCACAAATTAATGCCTTTTAAAAAAATGGTGTGGGGAGATGGTACAATGGTTATGTAATAGAGTTTCCTTTTAAAAATACTTTATTAGGGTGTCGGGGTGGGGGAGACAGCATAATGGTTATGCAAAGGAATTCTCATGCCTGAGGCTTCAAAGCCCCAGGTTCAATCCCCTGCATCACCATAAATCAGAGCTGAGCAGTGCTCTGGTAAAAAATAAATCAATAAAAATAATAATAAGAAGAAGAAAGATACTTTACTAAGTTTATTTAAATGAGAGAGAGAGAGAGAAGTACAGAGAAAGATACAGAGACCAGAGCACTGCTCAGCTCTGGCATATGGTGGTGCTGGGGACTGAACCTAGGACCTCAGAGCCTCAGGCGTGCAAGGCATCTTCATCACCACTATGAAGTCTCCATGGTCCTGCAATAGACTTTCATGCCTGAGGCACTGAGATCCCAGGTTCTGTCCCCCACAATACTAGAAGTCAGATGAATAGTGCTCTGGACAAAAAAATAAATGAAAGGGCCAGATGGTAGTACACCTAGTCTAGTGTACACATTACCATGTGTAAGCGCCCAGATTCAAACCTTCAGTCCTCACCTGCAGGAGGGAAGCTTCATGAGTGTTGAAGCAGTACTGCGGCATCTCTCTGTCTCTCTCCTTCTCCATCTCCCCTCCCCCCTCTCTAGTTCTCTCTGTGCTATTAATAATAAGTTAAAAAATTTTAGGTAAAAACCAAAGATAAACAAATCAGTTCCTTGAAAGTCTTCAAGCCATGTGGATTGAGCAGGATGCCTATAAGAAGGAATCTTGCTTTTCATGGATTTGGGATGAACCTGAGAGTCTATGAGCCCTCCCCATGTGCCTGGGTGTGAGTGAGCCCATCTTCTTGGCGGCTTCCCACACACTGTTACCTCAGCGTCCAGCCTGCTTATTTAAGAACCCTTTACTGGACCAGGTAGGGTGTGGGAAGGAGCAGTCCCAAGCCCACCCCCTGCCATACACACACACACACACACACACACACACACACACACACACACACACACACACACACGAGTCACATCCCCTCAGATCACTTCTTTCTGGAAGGGAAGAAAGGGAGGGAACTTTCTCCCTTTGTGCCCACCAGTTGCACACAAAGACCAAGACTTCCCGGTTGATGGCTGCAGCCCTGGAGCACTGCTGGTAGCTCCCGAAGCCCTGGACACATGGCCACCCTCTTGTTTCCACAGTGAGAACGATGCCTCGTCAGAAAACGAGCAGCTGCTAAGCCGCAGCATGGATAGCGACGAGGAACCAGCCCCTGACAAGCAGGGCTCCCCAGAGCTGTGTCTGCTGTCACTGGTGCACCTGGCCCGGGAGAAGCCGGCCACCACCACCAAGTCAGCCGGGGTAAGGCCACAGGTTGTCCCTCCTGCCCCACACCTCTTGTACTGAGCCAGATGTCAAACAAGACACTAAAGCCACCACTTCTGGAGTTGGCGGTGCCTTACCTAGTGGAGTGTACACATTGTCATGCGTGAGGATTCAGGTTCAAGCCCCCTGTTCCCGCCTATGGGGGAGGGAAGCTTCACAAGTGGTAGAGCAATGCTGCAGGGCTCTCTCTCTCTCTCGCTCTCTCTCTCTCTCTCTCTCTCTCTCTCTGTTTCTATCATAACAGAAAGGGGGGGATGACCATCAAGCACAGTAAGACCATTTAGGTCTTGAGCCCCAGCAACAATCCTGGTGGCAAAATCAAATCAAGTAAAACACACTTTCCTTTAATATATATTTGATAATGTGAAACTGAAAAGAAAATCTGTAAATCTATTCACATATATCCAAACAGACTTAGATCTACAAGTATCTTTAGAATGTTATTGTTTATTCTGCTAGAATTATAACTAGAAGCTGTGTCTGCACACTGCTCCCAGTGGCCATTTTTTCCCTTCCTCTAGGTAGAGGGAAAGAGATGGAGAGAGAAAAGAGAGGAGAGACTGTGCATTGCTCCACCACTCAGAGTGCCCCCCACCCCACCCCTGCAGGTGCTCCCATGTGATGGCCCAGGACTTGAACTTGAGGCCTTGTGCCTGGTAACATGTGCCCTCTACTGTGTGAACCACTTGCCAGCTCCCTAGAATGTACTTTTCCTGTGCTATTGTCCAATGGTTGTCCCCAGAAGTAGCCCTCTTGGTTTAGGGAGGTGGTAGAGTGAGCATAGCAAAGCCCCAGTGACCTGAGACTGTTGAGGGAGCCTGATACAAGCCTCAAAGAAGCCTGATACTTACATTCCAAGTCTGTAGTGGGAGATGGCCTCTGATTTGGGGTTCTACCAGGGAATTCTGTGCTCTGGGCTGCTCTGGGCTGCTCTGGGCTGCTCTGGGCTGCTCTATTCAGTACCCTCTGCAGAGACCCTGGGGGTCCTGGAAGCTCAAAGAAGACTGTCATGTTCCTGATGGGTGTCTTTTGTCCCTGTCCAGAGAGTACCCCCTCCTGGCACTCAGCTGTGGCAAGTGCATCCCCATAGCTCTGAGGGGGCTGTGTACACAGTTACGAAGGTCCTGGCATCATTCTCCAAGCAGATTCGTGGCCTAGAGTCTGCCGTCAGGCACTCTACCACTGAGCAGCACCCCCTCTGAAAGACACCCCTATCTTAAGTGAGATGTACAGGGAATCCCAAGGAAGTCCATGGGGATCCCAGAAGGCCTGGTCTTGGGGTTTTCAGAGCAAAAGCAAAAGCATACTCTGTGTGAACCTCAGACAAGAACTACATCAATATTTCTGATTAACTGTCAGCCATTTCCAAGGAGACTTTGGTGTTCTTTTTCCCCCCTCTCTCTCTTTCACTCACACCTCTTCATTTTCCTTTCTCTCTCTCTCTCTCTCTCTCTCTTTTTTTCTCACTTACACCTCTTCATTTTCCTTCCACAGATTCAGAGCCGGAGGAAAAAGATACTGGATGTATATGCCAATGTGTGTGGAGTGGTGGAAGGTAATCTTACTAGACCATGGTGGTGTCGGCGGGGTGGGTTGTGCTCCAGGGCTCTCTTGTGGCTCCTCTCTGACCACCAGGAGTGCCAGCCATCCTTTGAGGGGCCAGAAGAGGCTCCTTAGCCACAGCATAGCCCATCTCAGGAATAGAGCGACATGGGACTTGGTTCCCAACTAGTTGGATGCATATCCCGAGCTCTTTCTCTCAAATGCACAGTGGCCCAGTGCAGGCCCTCGTGGACACTACTTAACGTGGGCCCCCAGAGCACTGTCTCTGCCTTGGCACAATCATCTGCAAGCCCTTCTGAAGCAGCTGCATACCAATGATTAGCCATCCCTCCCTCTCCCAGCCACCTATGGTGTCAAGGGGCTAGTAGAGGCCCTCTGCTCCCTCTAGAGATACCATGGGGATGCTGCTATGTGTCTAATCATTAAGCCAGCTAAAAACATCTAATCCTGGGGTGAACAGATGGCTCACCTGGCAGATGTCTCAGCATATTTGAGGGCCCCAGTTCAATCCCCTGGTCACCACATAGGAATACCTGCAGGGGGTGAAATTTCATGAGTTATGAACAGTGCTGCTGTGTCTCTCCTCTCTCTGCCTTCCTCTCTCCCTCTGTCTCTTTCTATCTCTCACCCTCTAGGTGAAAGGGAAAAAAAAGACAGTAAAGTCATGCAGACACTGAGCAGTAACTCTGGTGGAGGAAAAAAATTCTTAGCTAATTTTAGCATGGGGTTATTAGGAGTAAAACTTGTGTAATTTTCATTATAAGGTTTTTTGTTTTGTTTTTGTTTATCTATCAATGAGAGAGAAAGAACTAGAGCATCAATCTGGCTATATGATGCTGGGGTTCAAACCTGAGACTTTGGTAGGGGTAGATAGCATAGGGGTTATGCAAAGGGACTCTCATGCCTGAGGCTCCAAAGTCCCAGGTTCAATCCCCTGCACCACCATAACCCAGTGAGTGGTTCTCTGAGGAAAGAAACAAACAAACTTGAGACCTCATGCTTGAGAGCCCAATGCTTTGTCCACAGCTCTACGTCCTGGGCTGCAACATACATTTTTTTTTAATTGCCACCAGGGTTTCTGCTGGGACTCAGTGCCAGCACTATGAATCCACCACTTTCAGTGGCCATTTTTGCCTTTTTTTCTTCTGACTTATATTAGCTAGAACAGAGAGAAATTGAAAGAGGACAGGGAGATAGAGAGAGGGAAAAAAAGATAGGCACCTGCAGATCTGCTTCACCTGTCATGAAGTGCCTCCCCATAAGTGGGGAGCAGGGGCTCAAACCTGGGTCCTTGTGCTTGGTAATATGTGTGCTGCGTGCTTAACCGGTGCGCCACTGCCTGGCCCAGGATGCATACATTTTAATGTGAGTAGAAGCCATCCTTTCTGTGGATGAATGCCTAGGAGCACAATTGTATGGTGGTTTTTTGTCCAGTATTGCCGGGCTAGCGTCGTGGGTGGGAGAGAGAAAGGATCCAGGAACCAAGTTCATGGAAGTAGCAATACAAATCTTTATTCATTCAGGAGCCCCAGAGTTGGGCATGAGTGTAGCGGGTTAAGTCACATGGAGCCAAAAACCACAATGGCCAGCGTCCGCCTCCCCCTGCAAGCCTGCCCTCCTCTAGGTCAAGATACAGAAGAGAGGAAGAGAGAGAAACCAGAAACAGAAGTGGTTTTATAGGATAAAACTGGAAGTGGCAAGTCAGAAATGGAAATGACTAGGAAAGGGGGTGGAGAAAGGCAAAAGCATGCTGGGAAGGTGGAAGCTTCCTTCACAACTGTTGTGAGGGTTTTAGCTGGTGGGATTAATGTTACCCTGCAGGCAGGGCGGGTCTCAAGGTAGAACGAAGAGAAATATCAGCAATGCAGGATGGAGCAGGGGGAGTTGGCTTAACGCCCGACACAGTTTTTTTTTTTTTTGCCTCCAGGGTTATTGCTGGTGCTCAGTGCATGCACCACGAATCCACTGCTCCTGGAGGCTATTTTTTTCCTTTTTGTTGCCCTTGTTGTCTTATTGTTGTTGTGGTTATTATTATTGTTGTTGTTATTGATGTTGTTGTTATTGAATAGGACAGAGAGAAATGAAGAGAGGAAGGGAAGACAGAGGGGGAGAAAAAGAGAGACACCTGCAGACCTGCTACACCACTTGTGAAGCGAGCCCCCTGCAGGTGGGGAGCTGGAGGCTCCAACCGGGATCCTCACGATGGCCCTCGCAGTTCACACCATGTGTGCTTCGACAGCTGCACTACTGCCCACCACCCACTGAGTATCTTTTAATGGGATTTTTTAATGACATGATTTGTCTCCAGAGGCCAGGTTTATATCTCCATCCCCACACCCACCCCCACTTCTCTGCCTCTCTGCCAGAATTTGTTGCCATTACTGTTATTTTATTTTAGTCCCTCTGATTGCTGTTCTGATATCTCATCGTGGTGTGAATTTTGGTTTTCCTAATGTTTGAACATCTTCCCACATAGTCTAATAGCTGTGTATCCCCTTCACTGAAATAGTTTTCATATCTTTTATACATTTTCTGACTGAAAAAAATTTTTACCACGGTTCTGCAGGGCTCCACCACTCATGGTGGTCTTTTTTTTTTTTTTTTACTGATTTAATAATGATCTACAAGACCATAGGATAAGAGGGGTACAATTCCACACAATTCCCACTGCCAAAGTTCTGTATTCCATCCCCTTTTTTTTTATATAGAGGAAGAGAGAGAGAGAGAGAGAGAGAGAGAGAGAGAGAAGGAGAGAGACCGGCATCACTGCTTCACCACTAGTGAAGCTTCCCCCTGCAGGTGAGGAGCAGGAGATTTGAACCTGGGTCCTCACACATGGTAACCTAGCTTTGTATTCTTCACATAGAGATCCAAAAGAGGGATTGTCTAGTCCTATGGTAGCCCTATTGTTAGTCTCTTCAGGAAAATCCACTGTTTTCCAAAATGACAGCAACAATTCTGTCCCTACCCACAGTTCATTATCTTTTTTAAATCATTTTTTTATTGATTGGATAGAGACAGCCAGAAATTGAAAGGAGGAGGAGATAGAAATGGAGAGAGACAGAGAGACATCTGCATCCCTGCTTCACTTCTTATAAAGCTTCCTCTTTGCAGGTGTGGACTGGGGGCTTGAACCTGGGATCTTGTGTACTGTAACATGTGCACTCAACCAGGTGCACCACTGCCCAGTCCCCCATTACACACAGTTCATTATTCTCTGACCCTCCCCAACTTATGCTGCTGTTTCTTTTGCTATAAGTCACTTTCACCAGCATGAGGGCATATCGCCTTGCAGTCTGAAGTTGCATTTCCCTGATATTAAGTGCTGATGAACATCTCGTCAGGTGCCTCGACCATCTGT
Source organism: Erinaceus europaeus (assembly GCF_950295315.1). Classification (NCBI taxonomy): domain Eukaryota; kingdom Metazoa; phylum Chordata; class Mammalia; order Eulipotyphla; family Erinaceidae; genus Erinaceus; species Erinaceus europaeus. Next base: position 36,005 of record NW_026647688.1, on the reverse strand, counting down.
ATGTCCTCTCTGATTAACTGTCTTTGAGAACTTTCCACCCATTTTTTGATGGGGTTGTTTTGTTTCTATTATTGAGCCCTACAAGATCTTTATATATCTAGGCCAGGAATCCCTGTGGGTATGTGATATACAAATATCTTCTCCTATTTAGTAGGTTGTACTGTTCTCTTTCTACTGTCTCTTACTGCAATAGTTATGCAAAAAGATCTTCATGCCAGAGGCACCAAAAGTGCCAGGTTCAGCCTCCCCCCTAAGCCAGGGCTAAATAATGCTCTGGTAAAGGAGGAGGAGGAGGGAGAGAGGAAGAGACTTGCTGTGTTTTCACTTGCAGTATAAAAACTTTTCATTTGAATGCAGCCCCAGTCCCACCTGTCTTTACTTTCATGTTCCCTGAGATGAGGGGTTAAGTCCCTACCACATCTCAAAGGCTGATGTCATGAACATCTCACTTATTTTATCCTTTTTTTAAAAAAATTTTTATTTATTTATTTTCCCTTTTGTCGCCCTTGTTGCTTTTTATCGTTGTTGTAGTTATTGTTATTGGTGTCTTTGTTGTTAGATAGGACAGAGAGAAATGTAGAGAGGAGGGGAAGACAGAGATGGAGAAAGAAAGACACCTGCAGACCAGCTTCATCGCTTGTGAAGCGACTCCCCTGCAGGTGGGGAGCCGGGGCTCGAACCGGGATCCTTAGCCAGTCCTTGCGCTTTGCACACGTGCACTTAACCCACTGCGCTACCACCCGTCTCCCTCTTATTTTATCTTCTATGTATTTTATGGTTTGGGATCTTTCTTCCAGGCCTTTAGTGCCTCTTGAGTTTCTTTGGAGAATAGTCCAGTTTCATACTTTAGCATGTGGCTGTCCAATTCTCTCAACTATTTGTTAAAGCGATAAAACTGGTCTTTGGGGTATCATTACTTTCTTGGGGAGTCAGTCACTCCTGGGATGAGGTGAACAGAGGCTTCTATGGGGTTGGCAGGATCCTGAGTATTGATGGCCTTAAGCAATACATTTATTCTAAGGGGTATTCTTTTCTTTTTTTTTTTTTTACATTTTTTTACTTTATTGGGGGATTCCTGTTTTACAATCACCAGTAAATATGATAGTTTTCACACGAATAACATTTCTCACTTTTCCACATAACAATACAACCCCCACTAGGTCCTCTGCCATCCTTTTCCAGGACCTGAACTCTCCCCCCTCCCACCTACCCACCCGTCTTTTCCTTTGGTGCAATACACTACACCACTCCAGTCCAGGTTCCGCTTAGTGTTTTCTCTTCTTATCTTGTTTTTCAACTTCTGCCTGTGAATGAGATAATCCCATATTCATCCTTCTGTTTCTGACTTATTGCACTTGACATGACTCCTTTAAGCTCCCTCCAAGATGGGCCTAAAATGGTGAAATCACCATTTTTAATAGCTGAGTAATATTTCATTGTGTATATATACCACAACTTGCTCAGCCACTCATCTGTTGTTGAACACCTGGGTTGCTTCCAGGTTTGGGCTATTACAAATTATGCTGCTGTGAACATGGGTACACATAAATCTTTTTGGATGGGTGTGTTGGGTTCCTTAGGATATATCCCCAGGACAGGAATTGCAGGATCATAGGGTAGGTCCATTTCTAGCCTCTGAGAGTTCTCCAGACTGCTCTTCACAGGGGTTGGACCAATTTACATAGTCTGGAGGTGAGGGGAGTACTCTGCATCTTTCTTTTAGTCTTCAAGCTTTAAGAAAATGTTTTTAGGGTGAGGGAGATAGCATAATAGTTATGCAAGAGGGCTTAATTTCTGAGGCTCCACGGTCCCGGGTTCTGTACCCAGCACCACCATGAGCCATAGCTGAACAGTGCTCTGGTAGAAAAAAAAAATCTTAAAAATAATCTTTAAACACAGATACAATCTAATAGGAAAATAGAGCCTTATACAACATAGTGTGGTCATGGAAATGTGACCATGACAATGTCACTTGTTTGTCTTTGCTGTGTTCTAGTGATTTGAGTGGAGTCAGTTACAGTTTCAACCTACCCTCAGAATAACAGGGTGCACACAATGTGTGGATGCCAGGAAACAGGGATCATGCGTGTTGTCATAAAGTCTGTCCATTCCAAGAGACCTATGCTTTTATTTTACTTTCCTTTTTTTTTTTAATTTTTTATTTATTTATTTATTTTTAATTTTTGTTGTATTTATTTATTTAGTCCCTTTTGTTGCCCTTATTGTTTCGTTGTTGTAGTTATTATTTTTGTTGTTACTGATGTCATTGTTGTTGGATAGGACAGAGAGAAATGGAGAGAGGAGGGGAAGACAGAGGGGGAGAGAAAGACAGACACCTGCAGACCTGCTTCACCGCCTGTGAAGGGACTCCCCTGCAAGTGGGGAGCCGGGGCTCGAACCGGGATCCTTACGCCGGTCCTTGCGCTTTGCGCCACGTGCGCTTAACCCGCTGCGCTACCGCCCGACTCCCTTACTTTCCTTTTATTTATTCAAGAGAAGACTAGGAGAGAGAGAAAGAAAAAAAAGAAAAACAGACATCACATTAATACATGTACTGCCGGGGACCTCATGCTTGAGAGTTCAACACTTTATCCACTGTGCTACCTCCTGGACCACTGCTTTTATTTTATTTTGTTAACCAGAGCACCGCTCTAGTGCAGCTTGGGATTGAACCTGGGACCTCAGACCCATCCCAAGCATGAAAGTCTTTTTTTTTTTTCTGAACTTACTCTGCTATCTCCCTAGCTGAGATATGTGCCTTTAGATTACTATCTTTGACAGGCTCCTTTATCATCATGTAATCCTCCTTCTCCTAAAGTATGTTTCATCCAGTTTCAGTAAAGTCAACCCAACTTTACACACACACACACACACACACACACACACACTATTTTAAAGGGGCTGGAAAAACAGCTCACCTGGTCAGTGCATGTGTTTTGCCATGCACATGGCCCAGGTCCCAGCCTGGCCCCCAGCACATTGGAGGAAGCTTTGGTGCCATGGTCTCCCTTCCTCTTTTTTTTTTTAATTTTTTATTAGCAATTTGATATTAATTTAGAAAATTACATGTCAGCAGGGGTATAATTCCATACGATTCCCACCAGGGTTCTGAGTCCCAAGTCCTTCCACTGCAAACCACCATGGTTCTCTCAAGGTTGCAGACATGGGTTAAGTGTCATCTCTACGACTATCTGTCTACATTTATACCTATTTGCCCCCTTTTTCTTCCAGGTCGAGTCCACTTTTCCCCTCTAAGTCACACATAATCTTATTACTACATCCAAATATTTCTTTTTTGGGTTCCCTCTCTCTGGGACCTGATACAGCTGGAATTCAGAGCCCACTTGTCCTCTTCTTCCTATCACTTCTCCTCCACTGGGATTATGGATCAAAGTTGTTTTGGGGGTGTAGAAGGTAGGAGTTTTGGCTTCTGTAAATGCTTCTCCACTGAAATTGGGTGTGGGCAGGTTGATCCATACCACCAGCCTGTTTCTGTCTTTCCCTAGTGGGGTAGGACTCTAGAGAGGTGAAGTTCCAGAACACATTGTTGAAGTCATCTGCCCAGAGAAGTCAGGGTGGAATCATGGTCTGCAACTTGGCTTGTGGAAGGTGGCAGGACATAAAGTGAGACAAAATGGTAAATGAACAGGAACCAAAATGTAGGAACAAGGCAGATGAGACTGGGGCTCTTGAGGTGGAAGAAAGCTTGGAAATCTGTTTTGGCATGTTTTTAGGGGCCCATGACTATGATAGTTTTTGCTTGAGTTTGATAGCTAGCATGAAGTTGGATAAAAAATATTGTCTGAGATAATGGTGTCAGAGTGGAGAAAAGGACTAGAGAGTTGGATTAAGGCAGAGAGTAGCTTCCACTCTTGAAAAAATTCTGTGGATAGAATTAACTATTTACAAGAGTCGGGCAGTAGCGCAATGGGTTAAGCGCACGTGGCACAAAGTGCAAAGACTGGCATAAGGATCCTGGTTTGAGCCCCGGGCTCCCCACCTGCAGAGGAGTCGCTTCACAAACAGTGAAGCAGGTCTGCAAGTGCCTCTCTTTCTCTCCCTGTCTCTGTCTTCCCCTCCTCTCTCCATTTCTCTCTTTCCTTTCCAACAGCAATGACATCAATAACAATAACTATGACAATAAAACAAGGGGAATAAATAAATATTTTTTTAAATTTTTTAAAAAATAACTATTTACCTCCATCGACCTGATCCAGGGTATATATATATTTAGCACCAGAGCCTGTGTAACCTCTAAGTCCCTGTTGGTCTGAGCTCGCAGCTCATGGTCACAGCTGGGAACATTGCTGGCTGCACTAATTTCAGGACCAGTCTTCCTCGACTGGCAGGGAAGGATGACCCAGCCTCCCTTTGGAGACTGGGGCAGTCTCTACCATAGTTGCTCTATGCTAAGGGCAAGGTCTTGCCTCTCTCTTCTATCTCTCTATCTTCTCTGTGTGTGTGTGTGTCCTTCTGTTTCTCTGTCCTGTTCCTCTGTCCATCTCTCAGTCTCTCTTTCCATCTCTCTGTCCCTCTCTCTGTCCCTGTCTGTCTCTCCATCTCTGTCTGGAAAGAGCCTGGTGTTGACATTAGTGGCAATGGCAATAACCTTTACTGTTGTCCTAGTGCCCCCCACCGTGCACCTGCAGCACCCCCTGACTTGCCCCTGACTTGTCCTGTCTACAGGCCTCAGCCCCACCGAGCTGCCCTTCGACTGCCTGGAGAAGACCAGCCGCATGCTCAGCGCCACCTACAACTCGGAGAAGGCGGTGGTGAAGACATGGCGCCACCTGGCGGAGAGCTTTGGGCTGAAGCGGGACGAGATAGGGGGCATGACGGACGGGCTGCAGCTGTTCGACCGCATAAGCACTGCGGGTTACAGCATCCCGGAGCTGCTCACCAAGCTGGTGCAGATTGAGCGCCTGGACGCTGTGGAGTCCCTTTGCGCAGACATCCTGGACTGGGCTGGGGGTGCGCCCGCCACCCCTACTGCATCCTGAGGGTGCCCCAGGGTCAGGAAGCTGACTGAAGGGGGTGCAGCTGGCAAGAGGGTCAGCTGAGGACTTCCTTGCCGGAAGTGGCCTGGAAAAATGTAGGGGGCTGCAAGGAGCACGAGGCAGCCGGGCCTGTCTCCCCATCACCACTGAGCAGGTGACAAGTGGCAGGTGTCCCCCCTGCAGCTTACAGGGCAGAGGCAACACTCACCTAGTCCGTCCCACAGCTCCTGGGTGGATCTTGTTGGGTGAGCACAGAAGGAGCAGTGTGGGGGTGACAGTGACCCAGAGACTGGTCTCTGACCTCATGGAGTTTACAACCCAGCAAGGAACCGAAGATGAGTATACAACCACCCAACAGTCTGAATGAGGAGATGGGTCTGAGAGAATGTGAGCCAAGTTCTTGCACTGGTGTACTGTGGGATATCTCCCCACACCCCATGGAGAGAGCAGTGTGGAGGCAGGTAGCCTGGCCACAGAGTGCAGACTCCCCATTCCCTGTGTGGTTTCAGGGGTTGCACAAGGCAGCTCCTGGCCCTGGGGGCTCCGTCAGAAGTACTTGGCCTCCTCTTGCGATCTGGAGGCACTCCCTCCATGGGCAGGCAAGGTGTGATCATGCCCAGTGGGACACCAATGCCAGTCTTGCTGTCTGGGGACCAGGGATGGTGTCACGTATCAATTATATCCCCAGCTCATCCTCAGATTTGACAATTTGGGAACAGTAGCCATCAAAGACACAAGCCACCTACAAACAAACGCCAAAGAGGTGGGATCTGGGGGTGGGAGGAGATTAAGGTGAATTGTTTCAAACAGATGACATGAGACAGGCACGTTCAGGGTGGTGTGGTTGTAGGCAGTTTTATTTCAAATAGACATGACAGGCCGCTCTGTTTTGACAGGTGATGCAGTCTCAGATTTGTCCGACTTTGTAACTGTGTCTCCTGGCATGGGAAACCAGAACACTTCTGAGCGAGTCATGGCCATGTAGGCCCCAGCCAGAATGGGGGGGGGAGCACCCAGAGCCCTGTTTCCTGCCTGGAGACCATTTTATTCTCCCCTCCCCCCAGGCCTCAGTTTCTCTCCTGCAAAGCAGAGGTGGCTCTGTAAATCTCTGCTCCAGAAAACACATTTAAGAGTTCTGTGAGCACGCGCAGGCTAGCACACGGGCTGAGCACGTGGAGTCTGGGGAGCAGGGGAGCAGGGGAGCCGGGCAGCGTGAGCCAAGCCCAATGGGACTATAGCAGAAAGACTTTGAGCGGGGGCTTTCACAGCAACTGCAACCGCTTGGCACGCGTTGAGAGATCAAGTTCATAAACCAGTGTTGTTCTTGGCACTGGCTCTAGCCACACCTGTGATTCCTCTGAGCCCCCGGGAGCTGCCTTCACAGCAGGGGGTTAATTGAGAGTTCAGGCTGTGCTCCCTAATGACAGGTCTTTACCATGAAATTAAGACCAGCCTCTGCCTCCCAGAGCCAAGCTTGCAAAAACAAAACAAAACAAAACAAAAAAACCTGCAAGCCACATACCAATGAATGTAGAGCATACTGTGAGAAGACCCGCAATTCAGGTCCTGACTATTTAATTAATTGCTTCCCTGACTTCCCCTTTTTGCTGCTGTTTTGCAGAAACTTCTTGGTTAAGCCTGTAGGCCACTCCCTCCACTGCAAAACTCCATGGTCCTTTTACTGTCTCCCTGAAATCCCAAGGTGCCCACCTCCTCTGCTTTGTGACAGTGACAGAGTCTCCCCTTGATGAGACTGCGCACGTCACCAGGGAGAGCACGCCTCCCAGGACAGGACAAGTATCCACAGTATATCAGCTTCTGGGACCTGGGAGATGACACAGTGGATAAAACGGTGGGCTCTCAGACACGAAGTCATAAGTCCCATCCCCAACATCACAGGTGGCAGAGGGATGCTCTGGTTTTCTCACTCACAAGTAAACAGATCTTTTTAATATATATATATATATTCTATTATCTTTTTATTTATTGGATAGAGACAGTGGGAAATCAAAAAGGAAGGAGGGAGAGAGAGGGAGAGAGACACTTGAAGACCTGCTTCACCACTGGTAAAGCTTTTCCCCTACAGGTGGGGACTGGGGGGGGGTTGAACCCAGGTCCTTGCACACTGTAATGTGTGTACTTAACCAGGTGCACTACCACCCAGGACCCAAACAAATCTTTAAGGGGGTGAGGGTGCTGTTATTGTTGTGGGGGGGAGAGAGAGAAAGAAAGGGAAAAATGAACAACATCAGGTGGGGGAAGACAGCATAATGGTTATGCAAGGAGACTCATGCCTGAGGCTCCAAAATGCCAGGTTCAATCCCCCACACCAGCATAAGCCAGAGTTGACCAGTGCTCTGGTTAAAAAAAAAAAAAAAAAAAAAAAAAAGTCTTCAGTGAGGGAGCAGGTGATGACTGTTGTTTGGCCCAGAAATGTTTGCTTCATTTTATGCTGCTAGAAATGTGGGCTCGAATCCACCCTGCTTCCACCTTCCATGTTTAGGGCACTGAGAAGCTGTCATCTCTGTGACAGAATCCTATCACTGAGGCCAGGCTGCTGCTCACTGCCTGTCCCTGTCCTTGTCCCTGTGTAGGGACACTGTCCTTGTTTTGTTCTTAAACACAATTTTAAGAAAGGCTAGAGCCATAGTTAAGCTATGAAGTTTTAATTTTTCAATACTATGAAAATTAAATTTATGTAATTCTATATATATAACTTATTGTATTTCACAATTTAATAAAAAGAAGGTCTGGAGACTGCTATGCTGTGACATTTTGGGGGGCTGAGTCGGGGGAGTGGGAGTCAGAAAGAGGAGGGAGGTTCTGATGATTCTGTTCCTGTGACTGCACTCTGTTTGATGAGGTTAAAACTGGTCAGAGAGGAGGGGGCCGGCAGGTGGCTCACTGAGTAGAACACATACTACTGAACACGAGCCCCGGTCCCACCACAGGGAGCACCTGCAGGAAGGAAGCTTCATGAGCAGTGATGTACTATTTTTCTCTCTCTCTCTCTTAAAGAAAAGAAAATGCCGGAGGCCGGGTGGTGGCGCACCTGGCTGAGTGCACATGTTACAATGCGCAAGGACTCAGGTTCGAGCCCCCAGTCCCCATCTGCAGGGGGAAAGCTTCACAAGTGGTGAAGCAGTGCTGCAGGTGTCTCTCTGTCTCTCACCCTCTCTATCCTTCCCTCTCGATTTCTGACCGTCTCTATCCAATAAATAAATAAAGACAATAAAAAACATTTTTTTAAATGCCTCCAGGAGCAATGGAGTTGTACAGGCTATCCCAGCAATATCCCTGGTGGGGGGAAATGGTTGTTAAAACACACAATGGTACCTACTACAGAAGAAATGGCACCTTTAGAATAATAAGTGTGGTCAGGAGGAGGAAATACATCCAGCCACAGAAAGCCTTGGTGTGTGCTGGTTGCTGTCCATGGTGTGGATGTGGGGCTGCCAGGAGCAGAGCCAGTGACCTTCACCCAGGAGCCCCCAGCTGCTGTTCTAGTCCCTGTATTCCCCCTGCAGAAAGACAGGTGGAGCCTGCCAACACAGCTCACCTGGATACTGCACTGCTTTGCCATGTGCTTGACCCAGATTCCAGTCTGGTCCCAACTGTACTGAAGGAAGCCTCGGTGCTTTGGTGCCTCCCCCTTCTCTATCTAAAAGGAAAAGGGAAGAAGGATGTGAGGGAGAAAGGGAGGCAGGGAGAGAGGAAGAAAGGAAGGAAGAAAGAAAGGAAGGAAGGGAAAGAAAAGAAAGAAAGAAAGGAAGGAAGGAAGGAAGGAAGAAGGAAAGAAAGAAAGAAAGAAAGAAAGAAAGAAAGAAAGAAAGAAAGAAAGGAAGGAAGGAAGAAAGAAAAAGTGGAAGGGCCTCTTTTCACAGAGGTTAAACTGGGTTTGAGAGTGTGCGCGTGCACGTGTGTTTTGTTTGCCTCCAGGGTTATTGATGGGGCTTTGTGCCTGTACTATGAATCCACTGCTCCTGGAGAACATCTTTTTCCCCCATTGTTGTTGCTGCTGCTGTTATTGTTGGAAAGGACAGAAAGAAGTTGAGAAAGGAGGGGAAGACAGAGAGGGGAAGAGAAAGATAGACACCTGCACACCCGCTCTACCACTTGTGAAGCGACTCCCCTGCAGATGGGGAGCCAAGGGCTTAAAATGGGATCCTTGCACTTCCTGTGTTGGGGGAAAGCTTTGCAAGCTGTTAAGCAGTGCTGCAGGTGTCTCTCCGGGTCTTTCAAGCCTCACTCCCTGCTCAACAGAAGTGGTGAAGCCATGATAGAGGCAATAAATAAACAAATAAACCATTCACCTGAACAAAACAGGCGACTAATGATAAATGTTGGCATCTGATAATAAAGTCTTTCACTCATTTTTCAGTTGCAAGTTTAGAATGATATGTAGATAAAAAGAACTTTAAGGGAGTCGGGCTGTAGCGCAGCGGGTTAAGCGCAGGTAGCGCAAAGCACAAGGACCGGCAAAAGGATACCGGCTCCCCACCTGCAGGGGAGTCGCTTCACAAGCGGTGAAGCAGGTCTGCAGGTGTCTGTCTTTCTCTCCTCCTCTCTGTCTTTCCCTCCTCTCTCCATTTCTCTCTGTCCTATCCAACAACAACAACAACAATAATAACTACAACAATAAAACAACAAAGGCAACAAAAGGGAATAAATAAATAAAATAAATATTAAAAAAATAATAAATAAATAAATAAATAAAGAACTTTAAAACTGCAGCACATTAGAACTAGTAACAAGTAAACACATATTCCACTGTCCGGTTCCGTTTTGGAGGTGCCTGGAGGCTTTTGCTTGGCCAACAGAACAGTGAACATCAGGCAGACACTGTGTTAGCTGTGTCAGCTGTCATTCCTCTACGTTAGACCTTCCTCTGCAGGAAACGACCCAAACCCCCTTCTGATGGGAGCAGGGGCTCTTAAGTGCAGCCCCTCTTAATGTCCATGTGGTCTCTGAACTGCTATGGAGCCTGATAGCCAAGAGAACTGACTGTGTTCTAAGTTCACTTGAGTTCAGCCAAAAGCTCCTGATATAAGGCCCTTGGTCAATGTCGAATAAAGCAGAGATAGACGTGATCATATACACTCACACTAGCAAAATATAACTGACCTGAATAGAGCACCCACTCTGTCATGCACCAGATCCAGGTTTGAATCCAGCTCCTACACACCACATTGGGAAATGCTTCAGTGTGTGGTCTTTCCCTCTCTCCCTGTTTCTTTATGTCTTTGTCTCTTTCTTTATGAAAAATTCAGCCCAGTACAATGAAGCCCAGGCTCAAAGGGAAGATCACACACTGAGAGACTGAGAGTGGCGGGGTTCCTTCTCAAAGGGCAGTCATGAGACCTGGGAGGTGGCACAGTGGTTAGGAGGTTTGGACTTGAAGCATGACATCCTGAGATTGATCCCCAACATAGCATGTGCCAGAGTAATGCTCTGGTTCTTTTTTTTTTTCTTAATTATTTTTTTTGGTTTTAAAACATGTTTATTTACTAGAGAGAGAGGGGGAGAGAGAGAGAGAGAGAATATCAAAGTATTGCACTGGCTCCTGAAAAAACAGAGATAAACTCAGGACCTGTCTTGAGAGTCCAACCTTTTAGACACTGAGCCACCATCTGAGCCTCAGATACAAGGAACTGGCTTCACACACTGGAACAGTATGCAGCAATGAAAAGGAACAGATTGCTGCTACCTGCTTCATAAGAATGACTCTTGTGGGAATGCTCTGGTTTTCTCTCTCCTGCATTAAAAAATAAAACTTGTCTTAAAAAGTACAATCAGGAGGCCAGGAGGTAACACACCCAATTAAGCACACATAGTATTAAGCACTAGGATCCACAAAAGGATCTAGGTTCAAACCTCAGCTCCCCACTTGCAGAGGAGTCACTTCACAAGCGGTGAAGTAGGTTTGCAGATGTATTATCTTTCTCTCTCCTCCTCTATATACCCCTCCTCTCTCAGTTTCTCTCTGTCCTATTCAATGAAAATGGGGAAAAAAATGACCATGAGAAGCAGTTGTTGGGTAGTATGCCACCTCCCCCTGGCTTCTGCTTAACCATATGCCTATATAGGGATTTACTGATCCAAAGCTTTGGTCTATTTACATAAATCACTTTTACATTTACATAAAGCACTCCCTCCAGGGCATTGGTGGTTCAGTGATAGGATTCTCGCCTGTTCCGCCCCCTCCTTGTCACAGTCTGATTTTCACCAGTCACTTGTCTCTCCACCCTCTCTATATCACATCCTCTTTCCACCCTACTTGGAGAGTATAAAAACAGCTGCTCTTCTGATTAAAGACACTTGGAAATTGCTTTCCAGCTCTGAGAGTTCCAGAGTGTATCTCCTGCAGAAGTTAGTGTGGCACGAGTTCCTGATCCCTCTCCCACGCAGCAGCCTAGATCGGCTCCAGTTGAGTTCTCTCCAAGCCAGAGAGCACTAGCTCGGGAAGAAGTACCCTCAGGCTATCCCAGCATCTGGCGCCCGGAACAGGGACCCGTAAGCAGCAGATTTACAAGAGGACATCTTAGATAAGTACACACCTTTTGGGTATCTGCAATATTGTGTTAAGGCACTGTGATTTTTTTCTTTCTTATTGTTTTCCTGAGATCTCTCCACCATGGAAAATCTTTTCCAAATTCTGCATTCTTTTTCCAGTATACAATTTTTATATATCTAGGACATTTTTCTGGGGGCTTCACCTTATATCCTGTTGATCATCATAGCAGCTTTTAAGGGATATATAGGGCAACCTCTCAAAAGGCTTAAGGACCTAGAGGCTGAGGTCCAAGAGATAAAGGAAGTGATCATAGAACTTAACCAGCACCTTAAAAACAAGAAGAAGCAAAGGCCTGTCGTGATCTTGACCCACCCTAATTCCTCTGCATCTTGCCCTGAGGCCCCTATTTTGGCATCTTGCCCTGAGGCCCCTATTTTGGCAGACACGTGTCCAAATTCTCCTTTGGACTCCACAGCCACTTCTTCGGCCACCCCCGTTTTGGCAGACACGTGTCTGGAACCTCCTGCTGCCTCCACGGCTGCTTCTTCGCAGACACATGTCCGAATTCTCCTGTAGCCTCCAAAACCACTTCTTCGGCCACTTGTCCAGAAGCTTCCACTTCGGTGACTCCTCCTACCGCTACACACTTATCAGAGCAAGTCCACACATTTCCAGTCAATGTTGCCCCCAATAGACAAAAACCTCAGGCCTGGTATCCATATTCCGCCACAGACCTGAAGGAACTACGCCAGGCTACCAAGGATGACGGTGTTCATGCCCCATGGACCAGGTCCATTTTACAAGGCCTGCTTCAGAACCTTAATACCCCCCAAGATTGGAGATATGTGACTCGTGCTACACTCCCAGGCCCCCTCTTCCTGCAATGGGAGGCATTCTTTCGCAACGAATGTTTACAACAATCACGGAAAAATATTCAAAATCAGCCAGAGGGTAATTTTGATGCATTGTTTGGAACAGGCCAATTAGAAACAGGGATTCAACAGGCGGAAGCCAAGTTTCCACCGGGGTATTTTGATCAAGTACGCCTGTGTGCATTAAAAGCATGGGAGCGATTAACACCACCCATGGGAGCAGCCTCAGCCCCCATTCTCTCCCTGCAACAAGAACCTGATGAATCCCTCGCTAAATTCATTGCCAGGGTTCAGTCGAGTTTGGAAAGGAAGATTTATAATCCTGACGCTCGTTTTCTCCTCCTGCGATCCATAGTCTGGGATGGAATGCTTCAGCATTTTCGACAGGCCTGTATCACTCTTAAAAACGAACACCCAGATACTTGGATTCTAGCTACACAGGATCTCAGATCAAGCTCTTTTCAAGGACCTATGTTACAGGCCTATGCAGCTACCTTACATAAGCAAAAAGGGGCTTGCTTTCAGTGCGGTTGCCAAGGGCATTGGCGTAACCAATGTCCAGAAAATAGACCGCGACCCCGCCTCCAGTCAGGGCGACCCCACCTCCAGTCAGGGCAACCCCGCCTCCAGACAGGGAATCAGAGACCACGAATGCCTTGTCCCAGATGCCAGAAAGGATTTCACTGGAGGAGAGATTGTTGGTCAAGGTTCCATAGGAACGGCACGCCTCTGCCAAATGTAAACAGGGATTTAAACTAGGTGTGGGGCTTCCCTTAGCCCCGCCCACAAGAGGGAAGGAAGCAGGTTGCCCGCTTAGTGCTGTGCCCTTCTTCCACAAACAGAAGCCCAGCTTGGGACCCAATCCATCGCTACACCCACCACGCCAAGTAACAATAACAGAGGGTGAGCAGAAGGAGGAACCCGCAGTATGTGGGAACTTCCAGCATAGAAATAACCAGCTGGAGCAAGAGAACAGCTCGAATTCGGAGCCTGAGATTTTATGGACCACCCCGTTTTAGAAAGGGGTCACCCAACTATGACAGTAAAGATTGGTAATATTCCTTTTAAGTGTTTGATTGACACGGGAGCAGATAAGACAATATTAAGACAAGCAGAGGTTCCCCAGAGTTGGGAACTCCTCCCAGGACCACACTTACATGGTGTTGGAGGATTGACTCAGGCATTCCGCACACGAGATTCCCTTGTGTGGGAAGATCCAGAAGGGACTACCGGACGCTTTCAACCTTTAATAGCTGATATAAGCACCAATTTATTGGGAAGAGACTTGCTGGAATCTTTAGATGTAGTGATATCCTCAGACACCTCTGCAGGACACCACACTCACTCCTGTGAGACTGCTAGACCCAACCAGCACCCCCAATACTGACTGCCACTGTTCGTAACAGAACTCCCCACTTAGATTGGCTTTCTAATGAGCCTGTCTGGGTGGAACAGTGGCCTTTGCCTAGGGAGAAGCTAGAAATTTTAAAAGAACTCGTCCAAGAGCAGTTATCTTTGGGACACATTCGTCATTCTCGGAGCCCATGGAATACTCCAGTCTTTGTGATTAAAAAGTGCTCAGGAAAATGGCGCCTCCTCCAAGATCTTCGTGCAGTTAATTAAACCATGCAGGTTTGGGGCTCCCCCCAAAGGGGTTTGCCTCTTGCTTCTGCAATTCCCACAGGAATTCCAATCATAGCTATTGATATACAGGATTGTTTTTTCTCTATTCCCTTACAACCACAAGATTGTAAACGTTTTGCTTTCTCTGTTCCTTCTATTAATAATGCCAGCCCTGCTGATAGATTTAAATGGGTGGTACTGCCCCAGGGCATGGCTAATAGTCCTACTATTTGTCAAGAGGTTGTTAAATCTGCCCTTTTTCCATATATTCATAAGGGCCTTAAGGTTTTTCATTATATGGATTCATACTATGGGGAGAATTAGATACAGATCTCTCCGCCCTACGTGATTTTCTAATCCCTGCCTTAAAGAGAAGTGGACTTAATGTAGCTCCTGAGAAGATACAGCTAATACCTCCAATATCTTTCTTAGGGTCAGAGATTTCCCTCACGCAGATTCGTCCTTTAAAACCTTGTGTTACTTTTCCTTCTAATCTCACTCTTGCTTCTTTACAAAGTTTTCTTGGAAATTTGAATTGGCTTAGGCAGTATCTTTATCTGCCTATGAGCTGCCTGCAACCACTGTTCGATCTGTTAAAAGGAAACAAACAGCCCTCCTCAAAGCATATGTTAACCCCCGAAGCCTCCATGGCTCTGGAAAAAGTTAACCAGGCTCTCCAGGACATGCACCTCGTTTGGTTCTCCACCTCCTCTCCAGTAAATCTTCTAATCTTTAACTCCACCCTCATGGTAGTGGGGGCATTGTGGCAGAAACATGGCGTTCTCGAATGGCTTCATACGCCAGTAGGCGGAGCTCCAAGACTCCTTACCGAGATTGATGCCTTAGCATTTATGGTTCGCCAAGGAAGAAACAGATCGGTTCAGGTCTTAGGAAGGGAACCAGATTCAATCATTCTTCCCTTTTCTCTCACTGATACAGAATGGCTCATACGCCACCATTCTCGTTTTCCCATAAGTTTAATGGGTTTTCCAGGACAATTAGATAATCATTTTCCCTCTAATAATTTGATAGCTTCTTTACCTCTGTTGCCTCTACTAGTACCTAAACTTTTCTCTCGAGATCCCATAGCCTCTGCTCCTACAGTGTTCACTGATGGTGGAAAAAAGGGAGCTGCTGCCCTTATATATTATCCAGACCAGCAATACCCCAAACCTCTCTTCACTGAACTTCCTGATAATTCCCCTCAGTACAAAGAACTTTATGCTGTTTTCCTTGCATTAAAAGCTGTACCAGAATCCTTCAACCTTTTTTCTGACAGTGTGTATACTGTTAACTTACTTCCATGGCTTGCTCGATCTTATGTAAGAATTGATGACAACCCACTTTCTCCTCTTTTAATTCAAATTGCCTCTATGCTCTGTTCTCGAACCCATCCACTGTATGTTCAGCACCTACGTTCCCACAGCCCTCTTCCTGGTCCCCTGTCCGAAGGGAATGCTGCAGCCGACCACCTTGCCTCCACAGGAATTCTCCTAGCCTCTGTCTCTAATCCTGCTGACTTTCATTCCCTAACCCATGTTAATCTTAAAGGTCTTCGAGCTCGATTTCCTGATATTCCTCTGCCACAGTTAAAACGTATTCTTGCTACATGTTCCTCCTGTGCAGGTCTAATCAAAACACCTGCTTTTCAGACTCGGGGTTAATCCTCGAGGTTTAAAAGCCAACGCTCTTTGGCAAATTGATGTTACCCACATACCTAACTTTGGCAAACAAAAATATGTGTTCGTCTCAATTGATACCTTCTCTAAGTTTATGTGGGCTACAGCTCAGACTGGAGAAAACTCAAAAAAACTTATAAGCCATATGCTCTCCTGTTTTGCTGTAATGGGCTTACCTCTTCAACTTAAAACGGATAATGGACCTGCTTTTACCAGCAAACAATTTAAAGATTTTTGTTCCCTCTGGAACATTACTCATACTACAGGCATTCCATATAATCCACAGGGACAAGGCATTGTTGAGAGGGCCCATCAAACTCTTAAGGCTCAATTAAATAAAGAAAAAGGGGAAATGTACCCCCCTAATATCCAGCTGGCAAAAGCCTTAACTACATTAAATCTCTTTAATATTTACAAAAACTCAGACCAAGCTCCTATAATTGGCAAACACCACCCACCCTCCCAGCTATTAAAGTCAAATGGAAAGACCCACTTGATAAAATTTGGAAAGGACCTGACCCCCTGTTGACTATGGGGAGGGGTTTCGCATGTATTTTTCCACAAAATTACTCCAAGCCTGTTTGGGTTCCTGCCCGCCATGTCCGGCAATACCCACATGATGGCGCTGATATCCCTGAAGAACAAGAAACACTGAAAGAAGACTGGATGCAAGAGGACTGGCTGCAGGATGCACCCCAGGATCCATAATACAGCATGGCAGAATCAAAACAAAAAAAAAAAATATGATTCACAGAACTCTTCCCCCCCCCCGAATGAATGTCTTATGCTATGACTGGCCTGTTGTGTTTTGTGAGTGAGTGAGTGAGGTAAAAAAAAAAATTGAGTAAGTTGAGTGACCAAAATTTTTGTATGACCCATTGTGCTCAGAGTACCCTGAAAGTTAACTGACTTTATATAAAACGGCTGGACGCAGCCATGGTTTCTGGAGACGTCCAGAAACAGTCCAAAAATTGTTCATTCCCCCTTTTGATTTCTTTTTTAAGTCTTGATATCAATATGAAATGTTTAGTCTTAAACTGTGTGAGTAAAGATGGTTCAACTATGACATTAGATCTAAATTCACATTTGAAATGATATGTCTTATTTACAAGTCTTTCTTCTCCTGTGTGTTATAAACTATATGTTTAATATGCGTGTTTCAAGTTTGGTAAACATTAACTTAACAGTTAAATTGTAACTTCAAAGCTACATTTTTACGAGAAGAGGTAAAATCAATTCATTTAAGTAACTGAGTGTTTAAAGTAAAACTCTAAATATTCAATGTGACAATTCATCATCTCCTAAGTTAAAATACAAATCCTCTATACAGGACATTTTTGGAGGGCCCCCAAAAATGTCCTGTAAGCTATCTTGTGGAAATTAATCCACAACAAATTTGGCATCAATTCGATATTGTAAATGTACCAAAAAAAAAATTGTCACTAAAATGTGTTAACTCTAGTAGCCTGAGTTTGCTTAAAAACCCAATGTAAAAATAGTTAAGAATCAATATATGTGACTTAAATTCGGTATGAAAATTTTGCTATATAAAGACTGCTACATGAGGTCACATAAGATGACCTTTACACGAAATTATAAAGATACCTAAACCAATTATAATCATTGAGTTATCAATTGTAGTAAACTTCTAATTTGTTACAAAGTTTTTTCATAAGTAATTGACTACAGCTATGACAAGCCTTCGCATAAAGAAGCATCTGCTCATATAGAATCCCCAGAAATCCATCTTGGACCCCTGACCTCTGACATCACCCACAATTACAGCCATCCCCCGAAACCCATGATGTGACCTGACACGATCTGGAGAACCTGATTCACAGACTCCAAAGGACAAGACTTTCCTACTGCTTTTCAACCATCGGTGTCTACTCTTCCTGCTTCTGTTTCGCCCACCATGTTTTGGCGGTTCCAGGTCACTCTCTACAGAGAAGAAAAAGTTCCAGTGGCCGTCCTCCTCCATCAAGATAGACGTGTGGCATTTATTTCCTGGCCGTTGACATTGGACTGATGCTTCTATAGAACTTGCTGGACACTCCTTTTATACTGCTGGACTTCTTGAAGAATGACTGTAGCAGTTCATAGAACTTTCCACCAGCTGACTCGGGATTTTGCAATGCCAGATCACCCCTCTAGCCCCTCGGCTTATCAGGCCCCCACTCCTCCACCCATCAGGCTCACTCTGTCTCTTGCTACTCTTACTTATCCCTCCCTGTCTTGTGCTAGTTCTTTTTGAAGACACTTACACACTATCATTCTGCTTTCTTCCCAACAGGTTTCTGTTCACCCCTACACTGCTATTCCCCTGACAGAGATGAAGCCTTTTACAGACATTGACCCAGTTATATATGGCCATTAATTAAGAGGAAGATGTTGGGGAATTGTGTGAGGATATGGTTGAGCTTGGAAAGGCTTGAGCCTGAGGGGTGTGTCAATCCTGTTAGTCTCTCTCTCCACGGAGAGGTTGAGCAAGGAGGAACAGTAGAACCCCAAAAAAGGTGTGCCTCTTATCAGTCTCCCTGCCTCACAAAGTGCCCCGCACTCCTGATACTATGGCAAATAGTTAAAAAGAAAGGGGGAGATGTTGGGTAGTATGCCACCTCCCCCTGGCTTCTGCTTAACCATATGCCTATATAGGGATTTACTGATCCAAAGCTTTGGTCTATTTACATAAATCACTTTTACATTTACATAAAGCACTCCCTCCAGGGCATTGGTGGTTCAGTGATAGGATTCTCGCCTGTTCCACCCCCTCCTTGTCACAGTCTGATTTTCACCAGTCACTTGTCTCTCCACCCTCTCTATATCACATCCTCTTTCCACCCTACTTGGAGAGTATAAAAACAGCTGCTCTTCTGATTAAAGACACTTGGAAATTGCTTTCCGGCTCTGAGAGTTCCAGAGTGTATCTCCTGCGGAAGTTAGTGCGGCACGAGTTCCTGATCCCTCTCCCACGCAGCAGCCTAGATCGGCTCCAGTTGAGTTCTCTCCAAGCCAGAGAGCACTAGCTCGGGAAGAAGTACCCTCAGGCTATCCCGGCAAGCAGTGAATTTGTAGTTCTGGCACAGAGCCACAGCAATAACCCCAGAAGCGAGGGGAGAAAAGTACAATCATAAGTCAGGTGGTGGTGAACTCTGTGGAGAGCCCCAAGTCTCCACCTTCAGGGGAGGAAGCTTCACAAGCAGTGAAGCAGTACTGCAGGTGTTTTTCTCTCTTCATCTCTATTTCTCATTCCCTTCTCAATTTCTCTGTCCTGTCAAATAAATAAATATTAAAAAAAGAAAAGTCACAGGGGGCTGAACGGTGCTGCACACAGTTAAGCACACATATTACAGAGCAAAAGACCTTAGATGAAGCTCCTGCAGATGAGGAAACTTCACAAGCAAAGAAGCAATGCTGCAGGTGTCTCTCTTTGTCTTTCCCTATCTCCCCACTCCTCTCTCCATTTCTCTCTTTCCACATGTATGGATACACACACACACACACAATCACACAAAGTTTATCTGGATGAGGGCAGTAAAATAGCTCACTTCAGTAGTGTACTGCTTTGCCACACATATAATGCAATTTTGAGCCCAGGTAAGCTATCTTTTAGCCTCTATTAATGCATTTCAAAAATAAAATGTTACTAATGGATTTTAATTTAAGGTAAAGTACTATAGATAAATCTGAAAGCATAGTGAGGTCAAGTAAGGGGTTGATAGCATGATGGTTATGCACAGAGATGCTTATGCCTTGAGTCTCCGAAGTCCCAGGTTCAATCTCCCACACCACCATAAGCCAGAGCTGAGCAGTGCTCTGGTTAAAAATAAATAAATAAATAAAATACACGGTCAAGTATATGACAGTTGATCCTAACCAATGGATTTTCATTGAAAAAACAAAAAACTCCAAACTAACTTGGTTATATTTTCCCACCTAAACCTCAAGGACATCTTTTATGATACAAACCCAATAGCAAGGAAGACTAATGCAGAACAAATTAATGGTACTACATTAAATTGAAAAGCTTCTGCACAGCCAAAGAAACTATCACACAAACAAAGAGACCCCTCATAGAATGAGAGAAGATCTTTACATGCCATACATCAGACAAGAGACTAAACATCAAGAAATATGGGCAAAGTCCTAGAGGTTTCAGGACCAGGAGAAATAAGGATCTTAAAGAGAATGGGAAGGGTTCCTTGTATTCTTAGAGTTTAAAAGAGCAATAGTTAATTATTATTATAACCAACCCTTCAGACTCATTACTCGGGTGACACCTATCCTTTCATAGGATTCTCTAATTCTATTCCAGGTGGTTTACTTCCTAATAAAGTCCCAAACCATAGATATAGACCAGGTCCTGTGAGATACAGCATATGTTCACATGTATCCATAAATTAAGGCAAAATATATACCTGAAAGCAAAAGTGCATAATAGCCTGCAGTGAGTCAGTATAAAGTTCATAATGAAATAGTATCTACTTAGACTTAGATACCAATATTTTCCTCTAAGTACTTGATAGTTTCTGGTCTAACATCCAGGTCCTTGATCCATTTGGAGTTTATTTTTGTTCTTGGTGAGATAAAGTGGTTCAGTTTCATCCTTCTGCATGTTTAAACCCAGTTTTCCCAACACCATTTATTGAAGAGATCTTCCTTTCTCCATTTAATACTTTGGGGCCCCTTATCAAAGATTAGATATCCATAGGTGTGGGGGTTTAGTTCTGGGCTTTCAATTCTGTTCCACTGGTCTGTGTGCCTATTTTTGTTCCAGTACCTAGCTGTTTTGATGGTGATGGCTTTATAATATAGTTTGAGATTTGGGAGTGTGGTGCCTCCATTTCAGTTTCTTTTCCTCAAGATTGTTTTGGGTATTGTAGGTGTTTTCTGGTTCCAGATGACTGTAGTTTTTGTTCTATCCTTCTAAAGAAGTTTGGTAGAACTTTGATGGTTATCACGTTAAATTTGTATATGGCTCTGGGGAGAATATTTATTTTGATGATATTAATTTTTCCAACCCATGAGCACGGGATGTCTTTCCATTTCTTGGTATCAGTTTCTATTTTCTTGACTAGTGCCTCATAGTTTTCAGTATACAAGTCTTTCACTTCTTTGGTCAGCTTTATTCCTAGGTATTTTATTGATTTTGCTGCACCAGTGAATGGGAGTGATTTCTGGATGTCCTCTTCTTCGATTTAGTGTTTGCATAAAGAAATGCCACTGATTTTTGTACATTAATTTTGTAGCCTGATACCTTGCTATATTGCCTAATAACTTCCAGTCGTTTTCTGCTGGATTCTTTAGGATTTTCTGTGTATACTATCATATCATCTGCAAATAGTGAGAGCTTGATTTCTTCCCTTCCAACCTGTATTCCTTTGATTTCTTTCTCTTGCCTGATTGCTATGGCAAGAACTTCCAATACTATGTTGAAGATTAATGGTGATAATGGACAGCTCTATCTGGTCCCCGATCAGAGGGGGAATGCTTTCAGCTTCTTTCCACTGAGTATGATGTTGGCTGTAGGTTTGCTATATATGAACTCCACTATCTTGAGGAATTTCCCATCTATTCCCATTTTTTTGTAGTGTTTTGAGCATGAATGGGTGTTGGATTTTGTCAAAGGCTTTCTCTGCATCTACTGGGATAATCATGTAGTTTTTGGTTTTGCTTTTATTGATGTGGTGAATGACACTGATTGACTTACGTATGTTGAACCAGCCTTGCATTCCTGGGATAAATCCCACTTGGTTGTGATGAACAATCTTTTTTATATACTTCCGTATCCAGTTGGCCAGGATCTTGTTTAATATTTTGGCATCTATGTTCATCAGAGATATTGGTCTGTAGTCTCCCTTTTTTGTTGTGTCCCTATCTGCTTTTGGTATCAGGGTGATGTTGGCTTCATAGAAGGTGGAAGGGAGTTTTCCCGTTTCTTTGATCTTGTGGAAGAACTTTAGAAGTATAGGTATTAACTGTTTCCTGAAGGTTTTGTAGAATTCGTTTGTAAAGCCATCTGGTCCATGACTTTTGTTGTTGGGTAGATTCTTAACTGTTTTGATTTCTTTGTCTGTGACTGGTGCATTTAGGTTTTGTAGTTCTTGGTTCAGTTTTGGAAGGGCATATGTTTCTAGGAATTCTTCCATTTCTTCCAGATTCTCTAGCTTGGTGGTGTATTGTTCTTCACAGAAGTTTAGCATCACTTTCTGGATTTCTGTGGTGTCAGTTGTGATATCTCCTATCGTTTAGAATTCTATTTATTTGAGTCTTCTCCCCCCCTTTTTTTTAGTGAGTCTCACTAGGGGTTTGTCAATCTTGTTTAATTTTTCAAAGAACCAACATTTGGCATCATTGATCTTTTTTATGGTTCTCTTATTTTTTATGTTGTTTATTTCTGGTTTTAGTGATTTCCATCCTTCTGGTTGCATTAGGGTTCCTTTGTTCCTCTTCCTCTAAGTACTTAAGGCATGCAGTTAGGTCATTTATTTGAGCTTTTTCTTGTTCTGTAATGTGTGACTGTATGGCTATGAGTTTCACTCTCAGTACTGCTTTAGCTGTGTCCCAAATATTTTGATAGCTTGCCTTCATTTTCATTTGTTTCCAGGAATATTTGAATTTCTTGCTTGAGTGCCTCTCTGACCCAGCAATTCTTAAGCAGCATGTTGTTGAGTTTTCAAATTTTGTGACTTTTAGTAATTTTCTGTTTGTTATTGAATGTTAGCTTTACTCCATTGTAGTTTGAGACAATACTTGGGATGATTTCAATGCTCCTGAATTTGTTGATACTTTCTTTGTGGCCTAACATGTTGTCTATCCTTGAGGATGTGCTGTGTGGATTTGAAAAGAATGCATATTCCAGTTTTTAGGGGTGAAGAACTCTGAAAATGTCCAGGAGGTCTAGTCTGTCCATCTCTTCATTTAATTCTCGTTTCTTTGTTGATTCTCTGCTTCATTGATCTAAGTGTGTGAATGGGGTGTTGAAGTCTCCCACTATTATTGTATTACTATTGATGTATGTTTGTAGTTCTTTCAGTAGGTGTTTGATGTATTTAGATGGTCCCTCACTGTGTGCATAGATGTTAATAATTGTTAAATCTTCTTGGTTGATTGATCCTCTAATCATTTATACCATGGCCTTGCTTATCTTTTACTTTATGTAATTTAAAGTCTATTGTGTAGAGATGAGAATGGCTGTTCCTGTCATTATTTTTATCATAGCTTTCTTTCTTTTTGTGAGTCTATCCATTGCTTTATCTATTTTATTTATCCTTTTGAAGAATCAGCTCTTGGCTTCATTAATCTTTTGGATCATCTTTCTGAATTCTGTTTCATTAATTTCTGCTCTGATTTTGACTATTTCCTTCCTCCTTTTCGACTTTTGGGTCTCTCTGTTGCTCCTTTTATAGTTGATTCAGTTGTGTTGTTAGGTAGCTTACTTGAGACCTTCACTGTTTGTTATGGGCCAGTATTGCTATAAATTTCCCTCTTAGAACAGCTCTTACCACATCCCACAAGGTCTGATAATTGGTTTCTTCATTATCATTATCATTAAATTTTCAATTTCTTCAGTGACTCAGGTGTTATTCAGAAGTGTATTGTTCTGTCTCCATAGGTGAGATGTATTTATTTTTGTTGTTGATTTGTTTCTTTTTTTAATTATCTTTACTTATTGGATAGAGACAGCCAGAAATTGAGAGGGAAGAAGAGAAACGAAGAGAGACAGACACCTGAAGCCCTGCTTCACCACTTGTGAACCAGAGGCTTGAACCTGGGTCCTTGTACACTGTACTTTGTGCACTTAACCAGGTAAACCACCACTGGCCCCTCTTGTGGCTGATTTCTAACTTTACTGCCCATGATCAGAAAAGATACATTTTATGATTTCAATGTTCACATATTTATTAAGGTTGTCTTTGTGTGTGCTGGAGTGATGCTCCCATTAATAAATAATAAATCTGGGGGTCAGGCAGTAGTGCAGCGGGTTAAGCACACATGGAGTGAAGTTCAAATACTTGCATAAGGATCCTGGTTCAAGCCCCTGGCTCCCCACCTGCGGGGGGGGGGGGGTGCTTCATAAGCAGTGAAGCAGGTCTGCAGGTATCTATCTTTCTTTTCCTCTGTCTTCCCCTCCTCTCTCCATTTTTCTCTGTCCTATGCAACAGCAAAGACATCAATAACAACAACAACGATAAATAACAAGGACAACAAAAGGGAAAAATTGGCCTCCAGGAGCAGTGGATTTGTGGTGCAGGCACTGAGCCCCAGAAGTAACCCTGGAGGCAAAATAAAATAAAATAAATAAATAAATAAAAAGTCAAAACAAGGTTTTATAACTTCACAGAGTTTATACAAATAGACTCTCATGCTTGAAGCTCCCAAGTCCTAAAGTAAATTGCCCCCCCCCCACTGTCAGTCAAAGTTCAGGGCGCCAGTATGCCGGGCTAGCTTCACGGCAGGAGTCAGAAGACCAGGGACACACGGCTGAGTTGAAAAGCAGTATTTCTTTATCCACAAGTGAACGATTCAAAAAACTAATCTAATATAATCACAACCCCATTCTGTCCTGCATCCTTCTCCTCCGGCGGCAGCATCAGCAACCAAGGAAGTACATAGGATAAGGGATGGGGAGGAGAGAGAAGCGTGAAAAGGCAAGGACTAAACCAAAATCTCCCGGAGGCAGGGGGAGTGAGACCAAACCAATGTAACAGAATGACCATGTAAATAGACCACAATGTCAGGCAAAGTAACAGAAGGGATCCCAGAAGCAGAACTAGAAGCATACCAACAATTCCCCCTTTTCTTTTTAACTAATTGACCATGGTATCAGGAGTGTGGGGTGAACAGAAACCTATATCATACAGGCATTTTCAAAAAAGAAACTGGCACAAACATGGAGGAACAAGTAAGTGAGCAACAAGAACCTGATGCCAAGGGAAGGCCTGAGGGGGGCGTTTCTTGCCTCTGTGGGCTTCTCTTGCCTCAACGGGCGTTTCCTGCCTCTGTGGGCATTACCTAGAAAGGGGGGGGGGGTATGGCCTATAGAGTCCCAAGTCAGCTGGCTGTAGTCAGTCTTTGAGAAACCCAGCAGCATAAAGCGAAGCTGCTATAGTTTTGTGCAAAGTGTCCAAGAAGTGTACCAGTGAGTCCGATATAAGTGCCAGTCCAAAGCAGATGTCCACGGAAGAATGCCAGGGGGTAGAACGTTGCATAAGGAAGGTCAGCCACTGGAATTCCACTTTTCTGTAGAGAACTTGACAACTGCAATTTACTTGTGAAAAAAAAATAAAACTTGTAACAAGTTAGAAGTTTACTATAATTGATAACTCGATGATTATAATTGGTTTAAGTATCTTTATAAATTTGGAAGGTCTTTCTCATTTTATTTTAAGGCTCTTTAACCAATTTAAGCGTAATAAAATGTGGTAAGGCAAAGAACCATTGTTAGAGCCTCAGGCATGAGAATCATTAGCATAACCATGCAATCTATCTTATGCCTGGGCTGGTTCTACCTCTAAATGAGAAGGTATTTGAGAGTTTTACATATCAATAACATCTTATTTAACCTTTTGTTACACCCGTATAAGATGGAGACACACCATAGGTGTGTGCAGATTTTTTAGACCAAGTTAGTTAAAAAATATTGATTTTTAACTAATTTTTACCTCAGACTTTAAATGTAAGTTAATTTTACCTTTATGAGAATTATGTTGAAAACCTTTTTCATTTAACTTTGCCTGGTAAGAATGTAGCCTTAAAGTTACATTTTTAACCTTAAAGTTAATGTTTACCAAACTTCAAACACACACATAAACATGGTCTTCAATACACAAGGAGAAAAACTTGTTATGAAGACATGTTATTTTAAACACAAATTTAGATCTGTACTGTCTTAGTTGTTCGGGGGTGCATTGTCCAGCGGTGGCTTCTTGCCCAACTTCACCTCCAGGAATTGAAGGTTGCAATCACTGCACGAATGTCTGCGTATTCTAGCTCCTCTGCCGTCAGAGCCGAGCTGGGGATCTCGGCCAGGGGGCCCAGTCCCAGCAGGGAGCCTGTGGTCTCTGGGTGGTCCAGGATCTGCCCCGACTTCATAGCAGGAGGGCGGGCGGGCCAGCCGTGCAGAAGGCGCAGAGGCGCCCCAGGGCGGGGGCCAGGATGGGCTGCATCCCTGCCCGCCATGCCCGCTGCCCTGCTCCCAGCGGAGGGAGTCTGTGCCTAGCGCCCCGCGTCACGCGGCGGCAAGCAGGCTCCGGCAGGCCAGCGGTGGGCGGAAACCAGAGTGTGAAGAGCAAAGGGTTCCAGAGACAGAGAAACAGTCTCATGAAGAAAGGGCAGAGGCCTTTGGAAACCTCTTCATAAGTAGAAAAGCAGCCCATAGTGGACAGGTAGCCAAATGTCTTCATTTATCTGGGGGATGGGCAGGTTAGGTCCCACATTGTTGCACCATATTTCAGTCAACTTTCAGAGCGCCAGTATGCCAGGATAGCTTCGCGGCGGGAGACAGAAGACCAGGGACACATAGCTGAGCGGAGAAGCAGTATTTCTTTATTCATGAGCAAATGGTTCAAAAAACTAATCTAATCTAATCACCACACAATTCTGTCCTGCCTCTCTCCCCTCTGGCTGCAGCATCCTGAACCAAGGAAGTACACAGGATAGGGGGCAGGGAGAAGAGAGAAGCGCGAAAAGGCAAGGACTAAACCAAAATCTCCCAGAGGCAGGGGGAGTAAGACCAAACCAATGTAACAGAATGACCATGTAAATAGACCACAATGTCAAACAATGTAATAGAAGGGATCCCAGAAGCAGAACTAGAAGCATACCAATACCCCACCACCACAATAAATCAGATCTGAGCAGTGTTCTAAAAAAAAAAAGGCAAAAAAATAAATAAATAAACAATAAATAATAAATCTAAAATAAATGTCACTGGGATGGAATGTATTGTATGGTGACGCTAGTTAATACTGTAATATGCACTCGAAAGTTGCTAAGAGACTAGTTCTTAAGTTCTCATCCTAAGAAAAAGTGACTATGAATGTTAGCTAGGCCTGTGGTGATGGCCATTTCACAATATATACAAATGGAAATCTGCCCAGAATGGCACAGCAGAAACAAACTGTCCCCACACAGCCTTCTCCCCATGAAAGTTTGTTCTGACTACTGGATATGTAGATATTACCTATAATAAGCAAAACAGAGTTGCTTCAGGGGCTGTACAGTTTGTCCTTTACTTTAGACAGTGCTGATGATTTGTTTAAAGCAAAGGCATTTCAGGAACAGTTTTTATTCTTTCATTGTTTTTACTAATTTCTCTTTGTGTCTGTACCAGAGTACTGCTCAGCTCTGGCTTACGGTGGTGCAGGGGACTGAACCTGGGGTCTCAGAGTCTGAGACATGACAGTCCATTTTTAACTGTTTTTGTATCTACTTCTGGGTATCAAATATCTATTTTCGTGTGAAAGAAGCAGATAGACCCAAGCACTGCTCAGCTCTGGTATATGCTGGTGCTGGAGATTGAACCTGGGGCCTCTGGCATGCAAGTCTGGTGCAGTACTGCTGTAATATCTAACTCATGAGCAGTTTCCTTTTGATTAGGTGGGGCCTCACACCTGCATGATTTCCCCACTCTGAAAGGATTTTTTACTCAGCTGAAAAGAGAGAGAGAGAAAGAGAACAAGAGAGAGAACGAGAGAGAGACCTCGACATGGACACTTGCTGCAGTGCCATGGCTCAAACCTGGGCTGCACACATGACAGCAAGCATCCTAACCCATAGGCACTCTCTCTAGTTCTCAAGAGTGAGTTTCAAATACTCATTGTAAAATTTGTATTTGGCTCCAAAGCAAGAGATGACCCCCAGTGTGTCATACATCTGCAGATGATGTCATTGTCAGGGGCCGTGCAGAGGGCCCCAGACCCAGTGGAATGTGCCAGTAAGTAAACTCTACAGACCACAGCCCAGCCTCCCCTACAAGCCACCTCTGCAGAGACTTCCAATGAGCTCCTTGGGGGTGTGTGCTGGGGAATTCCAGAAGCTTCTGCTGATGGGGGGGGCAGTGGGGGTGCTGAACACCTGGCCACTGAGTAAAGGTTTTCAGAGGAGGAAGTTTGCTTTGGCAGCACACCTCCCATTCCTGCATCTGTGCACAGGGGTGACACACATGGGGGCTCCCCAGAAGGGAAGAGGCAGGAGTGACCCTGCCCAGATCAGGTCGAGAGCACAGCTCTGGGTGAGTCCTCACTGGGGACATAGTGTCCTCTGGCTGACATGTTACCTTGGCACCTGAGAGGGCAGCTGTAGCCTGTTTACCTTGTTTCCAGTCCAAGGCCATCACCTTGAATGGGACTGTCCTTGACTCCCTTGTGTTTTTATTACGTGTAGCACTTGCACAGGTTCCTACGCAAACAAGGCCTTTTAAACACACCATCACTACCATAAAGAAGCAAAACACTGGCCAAGGGAAATAGTGCATATACTAGAGTATAGGACTTCCCCACCCAAGACAGACATGTCTTTCTCTCCCCCTGTCTTCCTGTACTCTCTCCATTTCTCTCTGTCCTATCCAACAACAAGGACAGCAGTAACAACAATAAACAATGAGGGCAACAAAAGGGGAAAAAATGGCCTCCAGGAGCAATGGATTCATAGTGCAGCATTCAAAGGTTGTTGCTTGCCCTAGCAATATCCTTGGAGGCAAATAAATAAATAAATAAATAAATGAAGGTCACCTTTCCTATGTTCTCTTCAGAAAACTTTCCTCCACTTGTTTTTTGCTTTTTTTTTTTTTTTCTGTCCTCCAGGGTTATTGCCAAAAGTTGGTGGCAGCATAACTCTACTGCTCCTAGCAGACATTTTTTAAAAAGATAGATGGTGAAATACAGAGAGAAATGGGGGGAGGGAGAGGGGCAAGGTAGAGAGAAAGAGAGAGAAAAGCATGACTCTTAAACTCATGAAACTACCCCCCCACCCCACCCCTCTGCATATGAGAATGATCTTTCGGACAATGTTCCTTTTCTTCTGTTTCTCAGTGTTTTGTCCTTAGTCCCCAATTCCTTCACCTCCACCTCATTCAATGCTGGATAATTTACTCATCATTGTTTATAATGAAAAATCTTTGGGTGTTATTATATTTTTGTTTGGCTTTTGTTAACTTTTTTACATTATGTCACACACAATTTGGTAGTAACTACATTACTTTAGAAAAAATAGAATAACATTTTTTTTCTCTAACATACATACCCCCATGAACTGTAAAATTTGGAAAGTCAGCCTTGGGGTCTAGGGATGCCTTTGACGTCCCGCCAGTAGTGCTGTGAGGTCTAGGACATACAGAAAATTCACGATATAAACATGGTACTTACATACTTATATTATCAAAAGGGAAGTTGGTAATCTACTAAGAAAACAGAATGATGACACACTCTAACCCTGTTACCCATAAGAACCAATTTTATTGCCAAAAATAACATAATTCAAATAATTTCCCTAAAATGTTTACAAAAAGTAGCCCATGTAATTAATTCTTATAACTGTATCTTAAAACTTCATTGAATAAGATATTCCAAATATTCCATTAACTCATAGATGTCGTTTTTAAAGTTTAAAAAAGTTCTATTATTCATGATAAATAATACTACTGATAACTTTACTTGGTAGACTTTTAGTTCCTTTGGTGAATTTTACAGTCTTACAGATAAGCACCACACATTGCATGTAAATATGTATACAGTAATAATAAGCCAGACTAATGACTTGCAGTAGAGACCAGGGAGTTGCATTTTGTCAAACCCAAATTGAACAGAGTTGAGTTGAGGTTGATACAGAGAAAGGCATGCTCTGGGTGTGTTGTTCTCTGTATTTCTTGAAGCATCAGGTGAATTGTAAAAAGTTCAAAGAGCTTCTTGTTGCTTCTGTAAGAGAATGAGCACATTCGTGAGTACATCCCCATTCAGGGAGTCTCTCCAAGTAACACTGGGAAGGGGACCAGAGTGTAGAGGTGAGGGAATGGAAACTGGTAACTAAAGGATTGACATGCCAAGGCAAACACAAGGGTTCTGAGACAAGCTTAGATTAGAACTGTATTCAAGTGAAAAAAAAAAAAAATGTATTGGGAGTCGGGCAGTAGTGCAGCGAGTTAAGCGCAGGTGGTGCAAAGCACAAGGACCGGTGTAAGGATCCCCATTCAAGCCCCCAGCTCCCCACCTGCAGGGGAGTCGCTTCACAGGTGGTGAAGCAGGTCTGCAGGTGTCTATCTTTCCCTCCCCCTCTGTCTTCCCCTCCTCTCTCCATTTCTCTCTGTCCTATCCAACAATGACAACATCAATAACAACAACTACTACAACAATAAAAAACAACTACAACAATAAACAAGGGCAACAAAAGGGAAAATAAATAAATATTTTAAAAAATAATTAAAAAATAAAATGTATTATAATCCTGAAAGCTGTGCCTTATTCACTGCTATTTAGAGAATTTTCTTTTCAAAGCTAGAAAAAACTAGTCAAATACTTAATCAGTTTACTTTTTAAGCTGGGCTTTTGATAGAGCTAAGTATTAGTTCAATTTGTCTTAGTGTCAAGATGTTTTTCACCATCATTTCCAGTAAACAGTAATGTCGTTTTTAGAGTTATATCTGATAGATACATTTACCTCC
Organism: Erinaceus europaeus; assembly: GCF_950295315.1. NCBI lineage: Eukaryota > Metazoa > Chordata > Mammalia > Eulipotyphla > Erinaceidae > Erinaceus > Erinaceus europaeus. The sequence continues at coordinate 5,661 of NW_026647688.1, read as the reverse complement.
TGGTCTACATATTTACCCCAGAGAAAAATTATCAAATAGCCTCATTAGATTTAAAAAAAATGATTTACATCTTTATATTTTAGATGTTTATTTTTAAGACCTGCTTACACACCAATAATTTCCAACACTCTTATTCAAGACAGGCTTTAAGTTTGGAGTAACCCTAGACATAAAACACCACAAATACTTAAAACACATTTGCCCAGGACTAGGTATTTTGGGTCCACTTTAAAAAATGGCATGAATTAAGAACTAAAACCAGCCAAAAATACGTTACAGCAGCCTTAAAGCACCACAGGTAAACTATAAAGAGGCCTTGCTAAGAATCTGCTGGTTCAAGCCCCAGTCCCCACTTGCAGGGGGAAAGCTTTGTGAGTGGTGAAGCAGGGCTGCAGGTATCTGTCTCTCTCCCCTCCACCTCCCCCTTCCCTCTTGATTTCTGACTTTCTTTATTCAATATATAAATAAGGATAATTAAATTTTAAAAAAGAAGTTGCTGATTATAAACTAAGACAATCGTGGCACAGTCAATCTGCAAGAAAAGGAAGACAAGTGAGGAGGGTATCTAGGTGTCTAAGTAGAAACTATTTGATTAGGTACTTTATGATGTCTTTTTAGGTCTTTCTGGTTGCTTGCTACATTTACTGACTCTAGTACTAGAGAGCACACCAAAAGGAATAACTGGTGAGTGGAGTATGAGATTACAAATTGACAACTAGGAACTTATATACTGAATATAGTAATTTATTTTCTGTACCATATTGAAAATATGGACTCATCATCACACAAATACAACTTACTAAATGCCTTTGCTATCTAGGTATTCTGAGGCCTGGTAAAACCCATAAGTTCATAATCATGGAGATAATGGGTGAGAAGGGAAAGAGCTGGAGGAACCAAGACCAAAACTGTAATGTCTCAACAATGTGATAGAAGAGTGTCTTCCTGCTAACAGCAGAGCTCAGAGTATAAGACACCATCTTGTCATGTGCATGACCCAGGTTTGGTCCCACCCCCAGGCACTGAAAGAAACTTCAGTGCTGTGGTCTGTTACTCTCTCTGACATCTCTGTCTCTATCTAAAAAATAAATTTAAAAAAGTGTGTTCTCGAAAGAAATACTACACTATACCAAGATTAGAGGAAAATATGACATAAAAATCTATCATTAAAGACTGATTATATTGCCTACTACATAATGAAATTGTATGCATATGTCAATGATCGTGCTGTAAAGCATCTTATATATAAAAATACATTTTATAATAATAAAAACTGATTATATGAATGTCTGTGTATATTCTGAGGAAGCATAGGGGGAAAATACAAAATGTAAAGTATTCAACTGTTATAATAAAGTCCAAATTAGTGGGAGCAACAAGCTTCCACTAACATTAATTACTAACATCATTTCAAAATTTTTACATTGGCTTCATTTTCTTTGCTTGGACTTACTTCTGTATATAAATACTAGCTTGCAATATCTATTTTTATTATCTCTTATTTTCACCTGTGGTATTACAGAATACTAATGTGCCATAATTTCGACACTATCACTTGGTTGTTAAAATAGTTTTAGGGGGCCAGGTGGTGGCTCATCGGGTTAAGTGCTCACATTACAGTGCACAAGGACCCAGGTTCAAGTCCCTGGTACCCACCTGCAGGGGGAACACTTCACAAGTAGTAGGGCTGCAGGTGTCTCTCTATCTCTCTCCTCTGTCTCCCCACCTCTTCTCAATTTCTCTCTGTCTCTAGCCAATAGTAAATAATTTTTTAAAAAAGAATTACCTTATTTTAAAAAATAGTTTTAGTTTACATATTGTGGAATCATTTAGACGGGCCAGCTGGTGGTACAGCCAGTAACAGACACATTACCATGTTCAAGACAACAGTTCCCATCTGCAGGGGAACCTTCACAAGCAGTGGAGCAGTGCTGGAGTCTCTTCCCACCCCCTACCCCCTCTCTATCTCACCCTCTATCAAAAAGAAAAGGAAAATAAATAATCTTTGTGAAAACATAAAATCTGCTTTAAAAATGAAGTTCACACAGAGAACTGAACTATATAAACAACACATACACTGAGTATGTGATCTTAGATAAGCAAATATTCATGAATCTCAATTTTCTTTCTCTCTCCCCCTCCACGCTGCCTCTCTCTTTAGACAGAGACAGAGAGAGTGAAAGATGTCACAGCACTTGGGGCCAGGTGGTAGTGCACCTGCTTAAGCACACACTATAGTGCACAAGGACCCAGATTCAAGCCCCTTGTCCCCACCTGTAGGGGGAAAACTTCACAAGTGGTGAAGTAGGACTGCAGATATCTTGCTCTCTCCCCACCTCTCAATTTCTCTCTATCCAATAATAAATAAATAAATAAAAATTTTTAAAAGTCACAGAATTGAAGTACCCTTCAATGTAGTAGGGGCTGGACTCGAGACTGCACTGTGCATATGACCTGAATCTCAATATTCTACCTGCCTATGTTTGCAGGAAGTTTTAACAATACAGGTAAAACCAGTGTATGACCTAGAGGGGTCAATCACAACAAGTAAACTATCTTTCAGTTAAGTATGCTATAGATGAGAAAGTCTTACTTGATTTTGGAAAGTTTCTGAAGAATGATGCTGAGCTTTTCTAGTATATGAAGATCCAGCTTAGGCGTTCGAAGCAGCACCGAGCAAGTCCGAAAAAATAAAGTGTTGCTGCAGGCCTCCAGAAAAGGCTGCAGTGACTCTGCAAAACAAACCAGCAGTGCTTCACTGCTAGGGAACCGCTGAAAAGGAAATTTAAATAAACTAGAACCACAACTATTTGGGGTCATTAAAATACTCATTTAGGTTTCCAATCTTCAACTTTAGGGAAAAATAACATCATTTGCGAATTTGAAATATCCATGGACTCTTGAACTATGTAGATAACTTTCCCCACTGGCAGAAATCTTTTTTTTTAAATTTTTTAATTAAATATTTATTTATTCCTTTTTGTTGCCCTTGTTGTTTTACTGTTGTAGTTATTATTGTTGTTGTTACTGATGTTGTCATTGTTGGATAGGACAGAGAGAAATGGAGATAGGAGGGGAAGACAGAGATGGGGAAAGAAAGACACCTGCAGGCCTGCTTCACCATTTGTGAAATGACTCCCCTGCAGGTGGGGAGCTGGGGGCTCGAACTGGGATCCTTACACCGGTCCTTGTGCTTGATGCCAAGTGCACTTAATCTGCTGCGCTACTGCCCGACTCCCGGCAGAACTCTTTTCAATGTAAACTTTCAAAACATCTTCAAAGACTTATATCCACTCACGAAGAAAACAAAATCAAAAGTAAGCCAGTGGGAGTACATCAAGCTGAAAAGTATCCGCACAGCAAAATGAACTACAACCAAAATATAGAGACTTCTTACAGAGAGGAAGATGTGAACAGGTCACATATCAGACAAAGGGCTAATAACCCAAATCCATCATCAAACTCAGCAACAGGGGCTGGGTGGTGATGCACCTGGTTGAGCACACATGTTACAATGTTCAAGGACCCAAGGTCAAGCCCTGTCCTCACCTGCAGGGGGGGGAAGTTTCACGAGGGGTAGAACAGTGTTGCAGGTGTCTCTCTCCCTCTCTATTACCTGTCTCTCTCCCTCTCTATCACCTCTTTCACTCTTGATTTTTGGCTGTCTTTATCCACTAAATAAATAAATAAAGATAATAAAAATAACCTCAGCAACAACAACAACAACAAAAAATCTCATCCAAAAATGGGGAGAGCATATGGGCAGACTCATCAATAAAGAGATCCAAAAGGACGACATATGGAAAAAAGGCTCCAAGTCACTGTCAGAGAAATGCAAATAAAGACAACAATGAGATACTACTTTACACCTGTGAGAATGTTAGAAAGAAACTAACAACAAATGCTGGTGAGGGTGTGGAGAAAAAGAAACCCTTCTACACTGCTGGTGGGAATGTAAATTGGTCCAGTCCCTCAGGGAAATCGTCTGGAGATTTCTTGAAATGCTAGAAATGGACCAACCTTATGACCTGGCAAGTCATCTCATGGGAGTATATCCAAAGGAAACAAAGACACCCATCCAAAGAGATCTGTGTACACCTATGTTCATAGCAGCCCAGTTTGTAATAGCCAAGTCTTAGTCACAACTCAGATATCCAACAACAGATGAGTAGCTAAGAAAGTTGTAGTATATATATACCAGAATATTACTCAGCTATTAAAAATGGTGAATTCACCTTCAGATCTATCAGGCCACCCCATCAGCTGGGGCCCTCATCAGGGAGTCCTGAGACTCCCACACAGACATGATGGGTCTAGACCTTGAATAGATCCCTCTCTCCACTGCCACTGGTCATCTCCATCAGGAACAACACAATAGACCCCTTTGTGGGCCCCCATAGGACCTGGCCCTCAGTGTGGATCAATAATGTTGTTCCATCCTCTGAGGGGAGGCTGGATAACATACTATATCTACCACCTGAGGAAGATGGGTCCTGAAATTGGGGCAGCTTAGAATGTTCCTACTCTATTAATAGAATGTAAGTTCAGACCTACAGGGATGCAGAGGTTACATAGGCTCCTAAGCTGAATATGGGCCCCAGATCAAATCGATGGGTTCTACAGTCAACAATATTTATACACCTTTCCCATATTTGAGAGATACTCACATCTTCCAGACTCTGAACTAGGGAGGGTCAGCAACAGCTCAGATGTGAAAATATAGCCCTGAGAATCTAGCCCAGCATGTCACCACTGTGTACAATGGTTAGAGAAAAGAAAAGCTATGTATCAGGGAAAAAAGCTTTCAAACTGAAACTGACAAGAGGGAATAAATGGGACTTGAATGTGGTGGTGAGGGCACACAATGTCTGGACAAGGAGGGCTAACTCAGATCAAGACTAGCCAGGAACAACATGGAAACTTGGCATACAGATTACAGAAGTCAACCAGTTAATCAATAAGGAAGGAAGATATTAAAGAACAAGAAAAAGCTTAAATAAATGACCTTACTGCACACCTTAAGGACTTAGAGAAGGAGGAACAAAGGAACCCTAAAGCAACCTGAAGGACAGAAATCACTAAAATTAGAGCAGAAATAAACATTGAAAATAAGTTAACCATACAAAAGATCAATGAAGCCAAATGTTGGTTCTTCAAAAAATTAAACAAGATTGACAAACCCCTAGCCAGACTTACTTAAAAAAATAGACTCAAATTAATAGAATTGTAAACGATAGAGAAGACTTATTTTTTAATAACTGTAGAGTCTATTTAAGTTTAAGTTATCACTCCTCATAATCCCATCCTCTTAGTGATAACTTATAGCTTGCATGTGCCTAGTGCATGTTGTACAAAGTTATAGTAATGTGCATATTTCTGCTGTTTTATAACTAGCACATTCACTGTGGAAACATTAGAAGGAAGATGGCAAGCAGAAGAATTAAACCTTGAAACACAACTCAAGCAGGAAAGATGTTTTTCATAAGAAGTTTTATCTAGGGGGTCGGGCGGTGGTGCAGTGGGTTAGGCGCATGTGGCGCAAAGCACAAGGACTGGCATAATGATCCTGGTTCGAGCCCCTGGCTCCCCACCTGCAGGGAAGTCGCTTCACAAGCGGTGAAGCAGGCCTGCAGGTGTCTATCTTTCTCTCCCCCTCTCTGT